>NW_007726878.1:83719-86795 GCF_000696425.1 Galeopterus variegatus | reverse complement strand
GCAACACCGAGGGTTGCGATCCCGTTGCCGGTCCCGGTCCAGTACGGGCGCGACACTGAGGGTTGCGATCCGTTGCCAGACACGGAAAAAGACAAAAAGGAAAAAAAAAAGAAAAAAAAAAGTGAATCAACCAAACATTCTTCTCAAAAATATGTTTCTCAGACTAACGTTCCTGGGCCAAATTCTTGTATCTTTTACAATTCACTGTTGGAAAATCTCCAAAACTAAGATATCTAATAGATTCAAACTGCAGTAGTTTAGTTGTACCACAAGAGGACCTGCAAAGACAAGTTGAGCTCAAATTTCAGCCATGCTTCTGTTATTAAACTTAAGTGAAGTGTAATTAGCAGAACATCTCACTGTCGATATTAATATTCTCACATCTGCCTCAATTAAAATTTAAAAAGTTAACCCATTTTAATCTAATTTGAAATTAGCACATGGTATAGGGGCTATTAGTGGTAACGCGAGTCCACAAGGAGTAACATTTTGGCAAGAATTAAGAGACGGTATGTAGTGGTTAAGAGTGTGGGATGTGAAGTCATACAGAACAGGGGAAGACCTGTTTCTGCCCCACACTAGCCTTGTGACCTCACACAAGTCTCTTCATCCTAAAGTAGAGCCAATTTTAGTTCTTCATCCTAGAAGATTAAATGAGATAACATAAATTGCTTATCACAGTGTGCATAGTAAGTACTCAAAATTGCTAGTTATTATTATAGTTATTGGTTGTTATTAGTTCCTAATCCTCTCTAGATTTAAAACATTTCTTTGATAGGGAAGGAACACTGCTTTAAGCCTGTCATACTTTCTAATGTTACTTCTTCCTTATAAATGGTGGCAGGAAGACTTATATACAGTAGTGTATTAAGTAAGACAAGAAGTGACTATATTATATGTCTGACGGGTCCAGCCCTGCCTGGCTCCAGCCCGCACTTGCTCTTCCTACACTTAGATTGGAATCATGTTTTTTGACTCCTTCCAAGTAACTGTTTCTGTCCTAGGACCACCTTTCCTGGCTACTATATGTCTAGCTCATGCTCTCATTTCCATTGGAGCTGCATACTTTTGAAGTTTGATGCTTGCTACATTTTCCCTGCTGTGACCTTGACCTTATGCCTTGGCTTTTTCTCCTTAGTATGCCTCAGGTAAACACCTTTCCCAGTTTGATTTGGCACTTTCCTACTGAATCCTACCTCTTTTAGCAATGCTCCTACCCTCCTCATCTGTGAGCCAGAATTGGCTGTGAGAGACCGAAAGAGCTCTGCCTGCAAAATGCCCATTAAGTCACTTTATCTCATTTACAGACATATTTGTTTAATTGATTAATAGTATGTGCCTTCAAGTTGGCCATGTTTACAATTTAGGTCTGTGATATTCTGTGAAATAAATAATATTTAATTTAATGTAACTATGCATGTCTTTATAATGTCAAAGCAGTTACTTCCAAACATTTAAAAAACTTTTTAAAATCACATACTGAATATTACCTCTTCTATAGTAATATCTCATATTTGTAATTGCAGTTATAGGGAAGACAACTATTATTATCCTCCATGAATTTAAATAACTTCCCTATTGTCACAAAGTTATTACGACAAGGGCCAAGGCTAGAATTCAAGTTTTATGACTTCGAGTATTGTACTCATTCCCTTGAACCATAATGTTTCCATCATCCCATCACTCCCCCACCAAATAAAGTGACATGAGTAAGCTGGATAACTCCTAAAGTCTTCTTTAAGTTTTGAGCCTCTAGGTCTTGAGGTTAGGGACTAGGTCTTGTTTACTGGGGAGCCGTGTTGAAAATAAAGTTTTTCAGGCTTTGATATTTACATAAATGGAATCATGCTATCGGCATATATTCTTCTGTTCTTCTGAGATTGGTTTATTTAACCTAATTTTATGTTTTCAAGATTTATTCATATTGATGCATGTCGCTAGAGTTTATTCACTTTTACAACTGCCAAGTATTCCGTGGTTGAAAAATAACAAAATACTGTCATTCATTTAATTATTGGCGGACAGTACACAAAATGCTGCTGAAAATACTTTTGTACATGTGTTTTGGTACCCATGTGTAAGAGTTTCTCTCAGATATATTAACACTGATAGGAAATAGGTTCATCCTAGTATTAGGTACAGGCTGACATCCATTCTAGTTGATTTTTGCCAATGACTTACTGGTTGTTGAATTGTTTGATGTTACCTACAAGTATATCTGTAAGTAGAATTGTTAGCTTTACATATATTTAACTAGGTAATGCCAAATTGTTTTCCAAAGTAATTGTAGAAATTTTTATTCCTACCTGTGGTGTATGAGAATTCCATTGGTTCCAGCAAGTCATCATCTATTAGTATCAGCAAACACTTTAATTTTGGTCATTCTGATAGGGAAGAAATTGTATGTCATTGTGATTTTAATTTACATTATTACCCTGGTTACTAATGTGGTTGAATATCTTTTATTGGACATTCTTTTTCCCTCATTAGTGAAATGTCTGTATATGTCTTTTGCCCATTCTTCTATTTTTTTATAATATTTTTCAGATGAATCCTTAGTTATATGTATTGGGATTATCTTCTGGTTTGTGGATTGTTTTATCAATCTCTTTATAGTATCTTTTTTTTTTTGCCAGTCTTGATTTTAAAGCTGTCAAATTTACCAATCTTTTCTTTTATGGTTTGAGCCTTTTCTGTCTTGTTTAATAAATCTTTACTTATGCCAAAGTGAACATAAATATATCTTTTCTCTTTTATGTCTAAAAGTTTTAAAGATAGGGCTTTTATATTTTTTTAATTGAAACATAATTGGTTATAAATATTTTGGGGGTACAGTATTGACTACCATCACCTGTGTACAACATATGATGATCAAATCATATTATTATCATATTTGTTAGTACAAATCATAATTATTCTTTGTGTCCCTTACCCAATCTCTCCCCACCCCCTCCCCATCTCTGGTAACCATAGGCTTATTCTCTTCTTCTGAAAGTTCAATGTATTATTATTGTGGTCCTCCCTCCTTCCCTCCCTCCCTCCATCCTTCCCTCCCCCCCTCCCTCCTTCCCTCCCT
>NW_007726878.1:43084-83318 GCF_000696425.1 Galeopterus variegatus | reverse complement strand
CCTCCCTCCCTCTCTCCCTCCCTTCCTTCCTTCCTCCCTTCCTTCCTTCCTTCCTTTCCACTCACTTATGAGTGAGGACATGTGGTATTTCTCTTTCTGTGAATGGCTTATTTCACTTAACCTAGTTTTCTCCAAGCTCATCCATGTTGCTGAGAATGGCAAAATTTCATTCTTTTATTCCTGAGTAGTATTCCATTGTGTATGTATACACCACTTTCCTTTTGAAGTGATCCATTGATAGACATTTAGGTTGGTTCCATATTTCAGCAATTGTGAATAGAACTGTGATGAACATGGGAGTTCGGGTATCCCTTCGACATGATGAATTACATGCCTTTGGGTATATACCCAGAAGTGGGATTGCTGAATCATATGGCAGTTCTATCTGTAGCTGTTTGAGAAAACTCCATACTGTTTTCCATAATGGCTGTACTATTTTACAGTCCCACCAGCAGTGAGGCAGTGTTCCCATTTCCCCACATACTTGCCAGCGTTTATTATTCTTAGTCTTTTTTTGATAATGGCCAGTCTAACTGGGATGAGATGAATTATACTACAAAGCTATTGCAACCAAATCAGCATTGTACAGGCATAAAAACAGACACTCAGAGTGATGGAACAGAATAGAGAATCTGGAAATCAACCCACATACTTACAGCCAAGTAATCTTTGAGAAAGGCAACAAGAACATACACTGAGGAAAAGACTGCCTCTCAATAAATGGTGCTGGGAAAACTGAACATCCTTATATAGAAGAATGAAACTAGACCTGTACCTATCACCATATACCAAAATCAACTCAAAATGGATTAAAGACTTAAGTATAAGACCTGAAACCATAAAACTACTAAAAAAAAAAAAATAGGAGAAACACTTCAGGAACTAGGACTGGGCAAAGACTTTATGAATAAGACTCCAAAAGTACAAGCAACAAAAGGAAAAAAATAAACAACTGGGATTATATCAAACTAAAAAGCATCTGCACAGCAAAAGAAAGAATCAACAGAGCAGAAAGATAACTTAAGGAATGGGAGAAAATATTCGCAAACTATGCAACCAACAAAGGATTAATATCCAGAATATATAAGGAACTAAAAGAACTTTACAGTAAAAAAAATCCAATTAAAAAATGAGCAAGGGACTAAATAGATATTTTTCAGTGGAAGACACACAAATGGCCAACAGACACATGAAAAAATGCTCAACATCACTAATCAACAGGGAAATGTGTATGAAAACCACATTTAAGTTTTTGAAGCATCTGGTATTGATTTTTGTATGGTGTGAGGTACAGGACCAATTTCCTCTTTTTTTTTTTTTCTGTTTTTCTCCATGTGGATAAGACATTATTCTAGCAAGACTTATGGAAGTCTTTTCTTTTTTCCATCATCATGAAATGTCAGTTCTGTCTGTCATATATCCAGTTTCCACATATGCATTGGTCTGTTTCTGGGCTATTTATAGAATTTCATTGGCATACGATTTTGTCCTTGTGTTAATACCTCACTGTCTTAATTACTGTTATTTCACAGTAAGTCTTGATATCCGAGAGGGTAAATCCTACTGTCCATGAACCAGACTCTTTGGACAATGGTTTCTACTGGCTGCTACTTGCCACTGAAAATGGATGAATGGTAAGGATGGTGTTGAATTTGATAAGACACCTAGCCACAGCATTTTAAATTATTAAATTTATTTGCTGAAACATTCATTCATGTCAGAAATAGAAGTATTAATATTGTTAGTCATGCTAGTTCCTATAAATAACCCTGGCAACCACTAATTTATGTATATTATGAAGACAAGTATAATCTAATATTTTTTATGCATTCATCTATTTCCTCTTTTCTTCTTTCATTCATTCAGCGAGTATTTACTGAGTTATCCTATATACAGAGCACTGTGCTATATTTAGATAGAGATATTGTAATGATATCTATATAATATTATCTATATCATATTGATAACTGTAATGGCATAGATAACATCTATATAATACAGATTTCATTTCACATGTATATAGTGCTTGTCATTTCTCAAAATTTCAGTTTTACTCAGTAATGCTGAGAGAATCAAATGAGGTGAATTAAGAACAGATTCATTTTACAAATCAAAGAAAAAACCTGAAGGTTTGTATAGCAGCCATAAGTGACTAAGACAAAATTTGTACCGAGAAGTGGAGTACTGCTGTAACAAATATTTTAAAATGTGGAAGCACCTTTGGGACTGGGTAATGGATGGAGGCTGGAAGAGTTTTGAGGCACATCCTAGAAAAAGCCTACCTGTCCATGAATGGACCACTAAGGGCAATTTTGGTGAAGGCTTAAAAAGAAAAGAAGAGAGTTGTAGAGAAAGGCTCAATCTTCTTAGAGAATATATAAATAACCTTAAACAGAATGGTGGCAGAAATATGAATAGTAAAGACAATCTGGATAGGCTGAAAATTTCCCAAATCTTTAAATTCTAGTTCTTTTTTGCTTAATAATTTTGTCTTCAAGTCATTCCTCTTTTGCCACTGTATGGTTATTGGAAATTGGAGATAACACAATTCTTCTTATACCATGGCAAAGAAAGTGGCTAAATTATATTTGTGTTCTAGTGTTTTGTGGAAGGTAGAACTTGTGAACAATGAAATCAGATACTTAACTGAGATTTCTAAGCAAAGTGTTGAAGGAGCAGCTTGGTTCCTCTCAACTGCTTGTTGTAAAATGCAAGAAGAGATAAATGACTTGAAGACACAATTATTAAGCAAAAAAAGAACTAGAATTTAAAGATTTGGAAAATTTTCAGCCTGTCCAGATTGCAAAAGATGAGAATGCAAATTCAAAAGAGAATGCTGAGGGTGTGGCCAAGTTATCCTTTGACAAGATTAGTGTGTGAGCCCATGAGCTTAAGTGGACATCACAGTAAGAAAACTGCTAGTCTAAACTGAAAGGGTTGGAGGTGGGAAAGAATGAAAGCATGCTGTTGGACATCTTAGATTATACAGGATGGACCACAGAGATATTTGGCTGCAAGTGTATGCTATCCTTCAAGGCAAGGGAAGAGAGACCCAAAGACAATTCAGAGATCATCAAGGATGCTTTCATGGTTTCAAAAGGGGGAGCCATTACCTGGGTTTCAACAGATCAAAGAGCTGCTGCCCAAAGCCGTGGACAAAGTGTCACCTCAAACTTTAGAGGCCTCATTCTTGCCCAGCAAAGCTACAGGGGCAAGACTGCCACCCTAGTGGGCCCAGGAGGCAGCCCTCCTTTACCACAATGGGCCCAGAAGGTAGAGGAGGAGTTGGGTCTGGACAGCAGTGCATTGAGCCAAAGAAAATTATTCTTCAGTGTTGCTGGGTTTGCTTGGAACCCATCATCCTTTTCTTTTTTTCTATTTCTCTCTTTTGGAGTAGGAATGTTTGTCCTACGCCTGTCCCACCACTGTATTTTGGAAGCACATAATTTGTTTAGTTTCATGGATTCACAACTAGAGAGAAATTTTGTTTTTGGATGAATCTTACTTTGAGTCTCACCCAAATCTAATTTAGATAATATTTAGATGAGATTTTAAACTTTAGACTTTAGAGTTGATGCTGGAATAAGTTAATACTTTTTGGGCTATTGGGATGGAATGAATGTATTTTGCATGTGAGAAGGACATGAATTTTGTGGGGGGGCAGAGGCAGAATGTTATGAACTGAATGCTTATGTCCCTAAAATTTACATGTTGAAACACTACCCCCTAGTGTTATGATATTACAAGGTGTAGTCTTTGGGAGGTAATTAGGATTAGATGAGGTTATGAGGGTGGAGCCCTCATGAATGTGATTAGTGTTCTTATAAGAGCTATAACAGAGCTTGTTTCCTTTCTTCAACATGTGAGGGCACAGCCAGAAGATAACCATCTATGAACCAGAAAGCAGGCCTTCAGCAGACACTGAATCTGTCAGTTCCTTGATCTTGGACTTCCCAGTCTCTAGAACTGTGAGAAGTAAATGTTTGTTGTTTAAGCCATCCAGTTATTTTATTATAGCAATGCAAGCTGACTAAGACTTTAGAATAAGGTCAGATTGTCAGTCAATTATCATTAACAACAGCACTCCGTACCCCGCCCCGCCACTAATCTACAAACCTAAACACATTCTAGTACTAGAAAATGTCATAATTCTACTGATAAAAGACTAAGGCATGACATGATTAATTGATATGCTTACAGTTTCTATGTTTAATGACATCAGTTTTGTTGTTCTGTCCATATCTTTTAGCCCTTGCCACCTTTAGAAATAGAAAATTGTAGTTTTAAAATTCACTTCCCTAATTATTTCCTTCATCTAATAAATAATTATAGGACACTATTATATACATAACATAATTAATTTATTATTATTGGTTCTCTCAAAATATGATCCTGGTCCTTAAGAAACTTTTGGGATCAATTTATTTTGGGAGGCAAAACACACACACGAAACGTTACATAATATGAAAGTTAATTAGGGTTTTGCCGGTAAAGTGGCTCTCTAAAAGAAAAAATATTCCTGATTTGTAGCTTTTGGTGATTCCATGTGGTAAATACTCCCATCATGGCCAATTGCAAGCTACCAGTGTTTTAACAACGAGCTTGTAAAATTCCAAAATATTTAACAATCAACTCTTATAAGCTGGCACAATCTGACTCTAGCACACCACTGGTTGTATAACAACATGGCATAGCAATATAAGCAGTCATAAGAGGATCTATAATTGTTAAGTACAATTTGTTTGGAGAATGAGACCAATACATCTAGAGAATGAAATCACAATGGAAGTTTGGATCAAACTAAGCCGACTGAGCACAGGTATCTACCTCCACTTCTGTTTCAAACTCCGTTAAATAATTAAAATAATGATATAAAAGCAAATCCACACTGGCCTTCTTACTGTTGTAGTGTACCAGGCAATTCCTCCTTTACAGTGTCATGTTTGCTGTTCTCTCTGTCTGGATTTCTGTCTTTAGCTATCTACGTGGCTCTTTCTGGCACTTCCTTTCCTTCCTTCAATCTAGGTCTTTCCTGAACACCCTGTTTAATATCACTACATCCCCCCTCCGCATTCCATGACCCCAACAGGCACTCTTTTCCCCTATTCCTTGCTAATTTTCTCCCCTAGCAATTATCACCATCTGATAAACTGGGCATTTTAATGATTATATATGTTGTCTGTCTTTCTCCACTAGAACGTAAGCTTCATGACAGCTGGGAATTTTGTCTCTTTTGTTTACAGAGATATCTCTGGTACCTAGAACAGTGACTGGCACAGTGTAGGAACTCCATGAATTTTTGTGGAATGAATAACAATGATGATAAATAAGAGAGTATATTGCCAGTGGACCAGAAATTATGAAGAATTTCTAGAAGGTAGAAAGCACACAGGATCAGATAGACAAGAATGGAGGAAACCACATCCCAAAACACACAGGAGAAACTTCTGAAGTAAGAACAAACACAAAACAACTCCAAACTCAGAGTAACAAACAATGGGAGGCTAAAGGGGCCCTGGGGCAACCGCCAGTAAAATGAACTAAGGATCTAAGTTAGAATCATAGGGTAGTTGCTCTTCTTCCCCAAGTCCTTCCCACAGCATCCCTCCTCTTACTGAACTGAAGGCTGTCACACATTTAACCATGGGTTGGTGAGGGGGGCAATAAAGAAGCTGCACTTTTAAAAAATGAACCAGCCAACTAGGAACCACTCTCACTATGCTCTCAGTATAGAAGTCTGAGAGAGAAGTAGAACAGAACTCGAGTTAGTTAAGTTAGATAGTTGAGAAGGATAGTTATACTCAGGAGAGAAACATATCCTTCAATATGTTAGAAATTTCAGTGGTACTGGCCTACTTTAGGTTGACATACATTTAAGCAAAGATGTCTAAAGACACGTTTCATGACCTGTCTGTTCACGTGGAGCTGAGTTCACAGAAGGTACTGTCCATTCAATGGAACAGCCTATTGTGGAAACATATCTACACAACTACAGAAGAAAACCGTGCAAACTACCTATATTCTGGACCTAGTTCTTCATTCGTGACCATGAACAAACAGCCAAGTACGACTTGAGAGCTTCATGAAATAAAAGACCACTACAAGCCAGGAGAACAACTGATCCCGGAGGCAATGGGAATAATGCAGTCAAGAGATGAGGAATAAAACAATAAAAATAAAACTTCTTTAGAGAAATTTGAAAAGATATTGCATCCATAAAACGAAATGGGTGAGCTGGTCAGTTAGTTCACTTGGAAGAATGTGGTGCTGGTAACATCAAGTTCACAGGTTTGGATCCCCATACTGTCCAGCTGCCAAAAATCAACAAAACAAAATAAAAATAAAAGCAAACGAACAACAGAAAAAATGGGCTTCACTGCAAAAGAAAAGTTTGGAAAGGAGAGCAAGAAAGAGTTCTTGAAAATTACATTTTTACCAAAATAAGGAAAATGCAGGAAAAGGGTTAAATAATAAAATGTACATGACTGAAGACCAAATTGTCACTCTGAGCATTAAAGTCAAGGATTTTTTTAAAAAGTAAACATATACACAAACAAGCAAACAAAACCCTACATGCCACAGAGATGAAAATTTGAGAGAAAAATTAAGGCATGTGGTCAATCACCATCTAATAAGAGGCATCATAGTTAAAGGAAAGAAACAATCAAAGAAATAATAAAACAATAAAAACCCCAATTTTTCCCAAGCTGAAAAACGATACAGATTTTCAGAATAAAAGAATTCATCCAATGCTGAGCAGGAAAAATAATAAAAGATCCACATCTGGGCACATCTTTATGGATTTCATAAATGCAAGTATATAAGAACATTCCACAGGCTTCCATGGAGACAGGGGGAAAAGGAAAATTTTATCCAAAGGATGCAAAAATCAGATTTGTATAAGAAGACAGTGGGCAATATCTTCAAAGTTCTGAGAGAAAATAAATTTTATCTTATAATTCTATATCTAGACAAGTGAGGACTCTAGTGATGCAAAAAAGACATTGTCAGACACACAGAGAGTCAGAAAGTTATTCCCCACAGATCTCACTGAAAAAAATTACTCAAGGATATACTGAAGCAAAATGAGTATTGAATACAAGGCAGAACATTGGGATACAAGAAACAGAAGTACATAAAGAGGATAGTAATACTTATATTTCAGTTTAAATAACAGTTGATGCAAAAATTTTTAAAAATCTGTAACTGAAGAAGCAAAAATGTTGCTTTTTAATGTTTATTAACATTTTAGGGATAACCACTAAAAGAATAGAAATGAAATGTGTAACACAGCCCTACACGGGAAGAAAAAGCAACAGGGAAACCTCAATCAAGTCAACAATGTACAGGAAAGAACAAGGAAAGGAAAGTAGAAGGGAAGGGAAGAGTGGTGGGGAAGGGAAGGGAAAGGAAGGGGAAGGAAGGAAGAAAGGAGTAGAGAGAGAAAGAAAGAAAAAAAGAAAGAATGGTAAACATAAAATATAGAATAGAACGTCAGTAATCATTTAAATACGTACAAGTTAAATTGCCCTATTCGAAGAAAATGACAGATATTTAAATTGGGTTAAAAACAACTCCCCTTCTGACAAAGTCTGGTTATATATTATGAAAAGATACACCCAGAAAAAAAGCTAAATGAATAAAATGACAAACAGAAGTTGAAAATAAAGGGGTATGGAAATAAATAACAGACAAGTGCATTTTTAAAAGCACATATGACTATATTAAAGCCAGATATAATTTAAGACCAAATGTTAAATATGGTATATAAAAAAATAGAACAGAATTAAATGAGACATTGAGATCTATCTTACATTGATACAAGCCAGTATCCTCCAAGAAGATGTAACATAATAAACCTTTCTGCACCTACCAGCATCTTTCTGAAATATGTACAGCAAATACTGTTAGACGCATAGTAAACTTTAACATATCCTTTTCAGAAACGAATACATCAAGTAGACAAAACATAAGAATAGAGAGTATTGACCAGAGTTAAGAGATATATAGATATAGATATAGATGCATATGTATGTACATATCCCCATGAAAGAAGGACTTCACGTTTTTTTAGGTAAGTACAAAACATTTACAAAGATTGATGATGAATGTGATGAATTTTGTCACAAAGGAAAAGACAATAAATACTCCAAAGCAGAAGTTAAGCAAGTCATTTTCTCTTACCACAGTAGCAAAAAAAAATAATTTAATAAAAAGGCAGCAAAACAAACAAACAAAACTGTGTATGAGTTGGCAGCTCTAAAAAATTACCACACACTTAGTGGCTTAAAACAAAACAAATTTATTATCTTGCAGTTCTGAAGGTCAAAAATCAGGAGTAGGTCTTATGGAGTTAAAATCAGGTGTCAGCAGATCTCCCTTCCAGAGGCTCTAGGGGAAAATCTTTTTTTTTTTTTTTTTTTTTTTTTTTTGCCTTTTCCAGTTTCTTAGGGTTTGCTTGTAACACTCTGAACTCTGTTATAGATGCCTCATCTCTTTCTTTGACTCTTCTGCCTTCCCATCTTTTAAAAACCCTTGTGATTATATTGTGCCATATCTTAAGATACTTAACTTAAATCACATCTGCAAAGTCTCTTTTGCCATGCAAGGTAACAGATTCTGGGGATTAAGACATGGACATCTTTGGGGAGGGGGAAGGGTTACCCTATGTACCATAATCTGGAAGTGAAAAAACACCCTTCTAAATAACTCTTGGGTAAAAGAAAAAAAGAAATAAAAACTAAAATTTCTATTTACTTATAAAAGAAAAACAGTTATTGTACTATATATCCAAACCATTGGGATACTCCAATATTGTACTCAGAGGACAAGGTATAGCTTTCAACATAATTTTTAGAAAAAAAGAAATATTGGAAAAAATAATTAAGTGCTTAACTCAACAAGGTAGAAAATTAATAGAAAAATAAGTCCATAGAAATCAGAAGGGACTGATACAGATAGTGCAATAGAAAACAAGGAGAAAAGCCAACAATACACTAAATCAAATCAATAAAACTGAAATCTGGTTTTGGAAAGAACAAGAACAAATACTTTGACAAGTGCAATTTTGAAAAAAATGAGCAAACAAACAATGTTAAGAATAAGTGGAGTTAAAGGTACAGAGGATATCTAAAAAATTATGAGGAATTACATATGTACAATTCTATACCCCACATTCAAATTCCAGAAAATGAGTGATTACCAAAATTAACTGAAGAAATAGTAGAAAATTCGAAACAGGAAAATAGCAATATAAGAATCTGAAAAGGTATTCAGAAATTTTACCCTCACCACATACCCGACTCAGATGATTTTGTAGTTGAGTTCCATCAAACCTTCAATGGACATATAATTGCAATGCTATACAAATTGTGCCAGTCATATAACACAAATGAAACTTTCTAATTCATTCTATGCAACCACTGCTTGCACTTCCCATACAATCACACGTCTTGTTTTTCATTTTCTCTGTCTTCTCTATACATTGGTTAGACCAATATTCAGTGTTTACATTATTGTAACACGGGATTTTAATGTGATGGTTTTTTTTTTTTTTTTGAAATTTTGTTCTCCCTGTGTCATCTCTGTTTCCTTCAGGTTTGCATTTTTGGTCTCTCTCATGTTACAGTTTCGTCAGATGTTTCTGATTTTTGGATGTGCACTCATGTTTATGAGGGAGGCATTAAAAAGATTGCTATCAGTGCTGAGTGTGTTTGTGGGGCATTTTGGCTGTAGGGTTCATTGCCAATGGTGTGGCTGGGCTGTTTCACCAGGCAAATGCAGGTGGTCAGTATCTTTAAAACCACTGTTTTTAGATCTTTCCTCTTGGACTAGTTGTATTCTGCAGAGAGACATCTTCCCTGTCTCCTGCCCGTAGTGTACAAACTGGCTACTGGTGTTCCGGGAACCCAGCTGGTGAGGAAGAGTGTGAATTTAAATATTCAGTGCTCAGACAATTTTACTTAATCCCAGTTTTCAGTATGGTATCCCCACCCTCATCTGTGCTTCACGACCTCCAGTCCAGACATCTGTTTTATCCTCTCCACAGACTATACCTCTGATGAGGTTAGGAATGGAATCAAACACACCTGCATAGCCAAGGAGTGTGAAGGTACAGATCTGGGGCTTTAGTTGCTTCATAAACAGAATTTCAAGCACTTCTGTTTTCAACTGCTTCTTTACCTCTCTTTTGAGAGATGCCTGATATAATCAATTCCTGGGATTTAGGGAGACTCTTCACTACAAATCAGGTTGTTTCTTGGATTCTCCTACTATCTGCTTAAAATTCAGGCTTCCTGTATCTGCTAAATCAGTTACCACCTGTCCTTTTGCTTTCTAACTTTTAAAACTTTGATTCTGTTGTCTTTTCCCTCTCTCTCTCTCTCTCTCTCTCTCTCTGTCTCTCTCTGTCTGTCTCTCTCTCTCTGTCTCTGTCTCTCTGTCTCTCTCTCCCTCCCTCCCTCCCTCCCTCTCTCTGCTTCCGTCTTTTACTCTATAACTTTCCTGGTGTTTCATGAGGTAGCTGAGGCATATGTCTTCAGTCAACCATCTTTTTCAAGCCCCCCACACTCTTAGCTGCTATGTAGCATTGTCGTGCAAGCCAGGATGAAGAGTTAGTTGAACACATTTGAAAGTCATGATAAAATTGCTGTTTTAGTAAAATTATTCAAGCAACAATGTACAGGATGGATGGGAAAGGGAAGAAAAGAGAAGCAGGTTATTTGTGCTTTTTTATCATTTCATTTTTCCTTGCCTGTAGTATCCTTCCTCTTCCTTCTTAATTTTCTAAGCCCACAGGACCTTCAAGGTTTAGCTCCATGACAATATCCCTGACTGCCTGGGCCTCTGGGAATTACTGTCTTCCCCAGAAATCCTTTGGTCTTCAACTTGTGTTTTGTTTGGTCATTAGCACACGGTTCATTCTTTACACTATAAGGTATCGTTACTGTACACGTCCTATCTTTTAGATGAGATTATGAATCCATTTTATGCATTTTGGGCACCATTCATTGAATACATTCTAAATGAAAAGAACAGTTTGAAAAAGAATTCTTAATAAGGATAGGGAGGATTTGCCTTTAAAAACAGGTCATATAAAGATGGTGGGATGATATTTTGAGGTATTAAGCTGGATATTTCTCTCCTCTGGGTATTTACCTCTTTCTCATTTCCCTTTTCAAGCACACAGCTGTCTCTGTGTTCATTACATCAGGAAGGGATATGACAAGGCAGAAAGCAGAAAAAGTATGCAAGTCCTCTGTCTAGATTGTGCTTCGAAATCCTAAACCCTTAAAAGATTTTTTGACATTGAAAGGTAGGAGAAGGAAAGAAATGAGAGCTCTCCCCTACTAGACCAGAAAGAGATTCCTCCAGGCTGGAGGGAAGAAACAATAGAAAGAATTTGATTAGAGCACAAATGTTGGTGCGCCCCGGACAGATGGGCACTGCAACTTGTATCCTCTTCCCAGGCAGAGCCCCAGAGAAGTGGCAAGGCAGTGATTATGAGCGGTGTCTGCACAGACAGGTCCCTACACAGCCTTATCTAGTTTCTTGTCCTTCTAATACTGATGCAGCAGAAAGACTCCTGTGTGATGCAGAAGCTGCAGAAAGACTTAGGATCTTAAGGTAATAAAAGTATCTCGAGGAATGTGTGCTTGGCTCCAGGGCCAGATTCCACACCCCTCTTTTGCACTGTGGAAGATACCTGGAATGTAGACATGACCCTGGGGAAACGGGGACCTCTCATTGACTGGAATTATGTTCTTGCCATCCCACTGAAATGGAACTCAAGATAAAAATAAATTTTCATTGTAGAAAAAGAAATATTATTTCATGTTCATTTGAAATTGTGGACTGAGACTCATTCTTGGTATATAATCATGAATAAGGTCAGTTTTGGGTTAATATTAATAGTCTATTTGTGCAGGTAAGAGAGAGAGTTGAACACATCTTTCTTAGAAGAAAAAAAAGAGACAATTATATATATATTATATAAATATTTTATGAAAAAGTAGAATAATACTTTTCTTTAGACACTTAGATGATCATATACAAATTCAATTGCTTTTGAACTATAGTCCAGCATCCCTCACTTGAATTAATTGGAAACACACCTGTTTGAACTAATGACGCATGAGAAGTTTAGACAAGTTTTCAATACCTGAAGTAACTTGGGCTTGATTGTAAGGCCCATCAATTACAAATGGTATGATCATGAATAGATTATTTAAAGTCTCTGAGCTTATTTCCTCAGCAATAAAGTTGATATAAGGATCCCTACATTACATGGTTGTTGTAAGGATTAAATGAGAGAATGCTCATAGAAGTACCCAGCATGAAACAATCACTCAACAAACTTTAGTTCCCTTTTTACCTTTTCCTGAATGTGAAATTGATGGAAATGCATTGGTTTCTTTGAAAGCCCAAACTAAACTTCAGAGCATAATAATGATTTGTGGTAGGAATAAGGGCGCCATAGTACAAAGGGGAAATTGGGAACCGAGGCATGTCTTTAGAGTTTTGCACCTGTCATTTAGCCTGCTGATATTCTTCTAATATTTTTGATATGTTTTTTCCTAAGCCTGACCCTATTTAACCAATTTGGAAGAAATTGATGTATATTTTAACTAAAAATTTTTTTTTTAACTTAAAGGATGCAGAGAAAAACAACCAAATCAGCTTCAACTCTGTTTCTAAAGATTTCACCCATGAGGTTAAATGTCAGGGTTTCAGTTTCTTTTGACATGGCCTAACATATCTACTCTTATCATAGCTGAGTGTGTAACATTTAACAACTATGTGACAGTTTGTGATGAGTATAGATTGTATCCACAAGCTCCGAACAACCTATGATAAGACAAGTTTTATATAAAAAAAAATTGATGGTGAGGTCTGTGACGCTTATGTCTTTAAGAGAATTAGGTTCTGAAAATGTGGGACTATTAGAAAGGCTGAATCTCATATTTCTCAATTTATAAGTGACAAAATCAAGATAACACAATAATAATAGCTAGTATTTATCGAATGTCTACTATGTGCCTGGTGCTAAAGTAGCTCCTTTACATACATAATTGCAGGAGTGTATTTGGTCAGGGGGATCATAAATCCTTATTTTAATTTCCCTCATCTTAGAGAAAATAGCTTGGTGACACCTAAAAATGTACAGGAAAGTGGTAATTTCAAAGTTTGTGAAGGATGTTTATGGAGCCATCACTAGGTGGATGATAAATCTGTAATTGCTCTTCCCCCTCACCCCACTATTCTGGGCCTCACACTGCTTTTTCATGTTGTGGCAGAGATCTGTAGAAAATATGTTTAATTTAGGGAAATTTTCTTCTTAGATTGGATCCAGATTGTGTGTGTGTAGTATGTGTATATAAATATATATGTGTATGTATATATATGTACAAGTATTGTGTACATCTACATATATATATATATACACACTATATATATAGTGTGTGTGTGTGTGTGTGTGTGTGTGTGTGTGTGCATATATAACTCTGTACATGTAAGGGGGGTGTAACTGATGAATAGAGTACCGAGTACTGAAATTTTGGTAGGGATAGCCCTTTATAGAGGTTGAATGTATGAGAGTGTCTGTTTCCTTACAGCCTTTCCTCCCATTCTCCCTTGAACTCTTTCCAATCAGGATTTTGGGTGAAAGGACAGCATTTAAGGAGGCTCAGAGACCATAGGAGACATAGTACATGGGAACCCTTCAAATAATTCCATATGGTTACATTATAATATGTGAGGGGGTGGGGAGGCAGATGTAAACACATGTGTAGAGATGGGGTTAAGACAAGAAATTAGGCAGGAGAGGCGTACATATGTACATGAACATATAGAGCAACTTCAAATAATTCAGTATTATTTGAGTATAGTATGTGAGTTTTTTGGGAGTGGGGATGTGAGTAGTGTGCATTTGGTTTTCTATTACCCTCTGGATTGCCAGAATGACTTATCATTCTGCACTTTCCATAGGCAGGAAGACTTTGGCTGGGGTGATGGGCACCAGGTTTAGAGGACAAAAAGGCCACCTGGACTTTTGCACTGAAGGTAGAAGTGGATGGGCCTGAGAAGAAATTGGGAAGGCTGGGAGCTGGAAATATCTTAAATGGGAACTGCGAAGAGTTTAACTTTTGGGGGTGCTTTTCTCTTTGGCTGTGGAAACAGTCATATGAAGAGTACAGTTTTAAATTTTCCCCTCCTATGGTGCAACCTCTTTAGTTAGTTTCAACTCCTTAGTAAAGACTCACCTATCACCACCTTGGGTGGTGGAGATTTGAGGAGTAAAGGGACAGAACAGTAAAAGGAAATATGAATTACCCCACATTGGTCCTGCTGCAGATGCCCATTCACAGAGGTGACTGTATCCCAGTATTTCCAGAGGCAACCAGCATCCAAGAAGGAGGTGCCCCATGCCTTGCTGAGAGTAGCAAGGAGGAGCAGCTGTGAGGTGGGAGATTCACGGACAGATGTGAGAGAACCCCCTCTCTCAGTATATGTCAGAAGAAGGTGACCATTGCAAGAGAGAAGACTAACTTGGATTTCACACAAGTCATCCTTAATTTTCCACAGAAACCTGTGTGATAGGTAGATTCTATGTACTAGAAAATCATCATCATCATCATTGTAATACATTTTTTATTTTATGCTGTAGATAATGATAACAATAGCTATCATTTACTGTGTTCCTACTATGTGCCAGACCCTCTGCAATTTGTTTTATATTCATTATTACTATGGAAAGATTGCTGCAGGGAAATAAATGTTCTGAATTTTACAGATGAGAAAACAGAGACTCAGAGAATGAATAATATACTTAAGGTCTTGGAGGTAATCATGGCTAAACTGGGACTAGAATCCAGGACTGCAGACCCCAGAGTCTTGCTGATCCCTTCAAATATTATAGAGACAAGAGATGATAGAGGCAATTATGGATGAGCTTCCCCAATAGCCCTCTCTTGCCATTTTTACACTGACTTATATTTCTTACCTTCTTCTGATTTCTGTTCTTTCTTCTCTCTAAGGTTATCTTATCCAACTGCCATTTGTAGTCCATCTCTTCTTTCCCTCTTGGGATCTTTCTCCAGCAGTTACCTCCTTTCTCTTCTAATCTTACAACTATGAGAATGAAAAAAAGAACTCCTTCACTTGACCATCTCTCTCTTTCATGCTAGTCTTTCTTCTTCAAAGAGAAGTTTGTGTTTACCTATTCACTTGACAACTCACTTCAAGGAGGTTCTCACTAAGGTTATCGTGGATCTCCTGATTGCCAAATCACATGGCCTCTTTTCAGTCTCCATTCCTCTGAAACTTTATGCAGCTTTTGACACTATACCATTGACTGTCTCATAGTTCTTGAAATTCTCTTCTGCATCCATGACACCAGCTCTTCTCCTACTTTTCTTAACATTCCTCCTTAGTCTCATTCAATAGCTCCTTCTTCTTCCCTGCTCACCTCTTATATATGGATATTCCTCAGGGTTTAATCCTCTGTGCTAATCTCGTCTCTCCTGAGATTGTTATTATTAATATTTTTCATTCTACTGCTCTAACTTCTAAACCTAAAAAGACTTTCTTCCTGAGTTTCAGAACTGCGTTGGCTACTAGAATTGTTCTAAAGCCTAGTCTGAAAAGAACCCTCACCTGCGAAACCTTTTTCTGACTACCCTAACTGGATGCACTTTCTTTTTCTTTTGAATTCGCATTAAATTTTGTCCTCACCTCTTAGCTGACATCACGTCAAACTTTGTCTTATTCCTTCTAGTAGATTGTAAGATTTTTGAGGGCCAAACTTTGCTTTTCTTATCATTGCATTTTCTATAGAACTTAATACAGTGCCATGCACATGATAGGTAATCTGTATTTATTGAATTTAATTTGATCTATTTCCGGTAATCAATCACCTACTTTGAGTCCATCTTCTAGAATTTCTCTGACCTAAGGCCCTTTTTAGCTGTGCAACTTGACAGTGACAGGGCTGACCTCCTTACCAAGCTGCTACAGTTTGAGGGTCACCATTGGATTTCTGCAGATAATGCCATGAAAGAACCATTATTCCCTACTCTGGGGTAGGTTCCACAAACTCCCCAACAGTACTTCTATATTTACATTAAAGGGAATCCAGTTACAGAAGGAAGCCAGCCTGTTTCACGCAGGCCAGCTTTCCACATGGTGGACATCAAGTTCTAAGCCACAGATCTAGGCCCAAGCAGGCAGTGGCTGGTGGGATTCTACAGCTTTCACAGGGAAGCCTCCAACTGCATCCCCCTTGCTTGCTGCTTGCCTAGCTGCTTGCCTAGCTGCTTGACTTATGCTCACCCATCCAAATTTTCCCTGCCTCCTGCCCAAACACCTAACCATTGGCCCAACCATTGGCCCAATCTGTCTTCTGGGTGCTGGCAAAGCTCTCATCACTCCTTAAAATAAAAAATACAGGTTGATGGTGACTTGTCCTTCAATACGAAAGGCTTACATTTCTCATTTCCTTGTCAGTACTTTTTACTCATTATTTCTTCAGTGTGAACATAACATAAATACTTAATTTTAATATTTTAGGTGCTTAATGCCTACTCATAATATGTGTGTCTTGGTCTAGATTGGTTATCACATGATGTAAATTCCCAGAGGATAGGGATAAGTCTGTTTAGCTCAATTTGATGAATTCTTATCTTAGCATCATTCGAAATGTGCACTTTATAAGCAAAAATATCTTTGATGATGATTTAACACCATCTACTGGTCTTTGATCTGAATACATCAGTCTTTAAAATCAATGGTGATTTATAAGCAATGCAACTATAGAGAACTATTCCTGAATTCTCATGATCTCAAACAAATTGATGTGACTTTGAGACAGTAACTGACATATATCTTTCATTATATTGAGAACTTGGAATGTGGTAGGAGGCACGCACTGAGTCACACATAAATAACTGCAATGTAAGAAGGCAAAATGTATATGCCTTCACAATGGCAGTGACAACACGCTGTCTCGAAAGAAGCAAGGGTTTCATCTGGAAGGGGTGTTAGGAAAAGACTTCATAAAGGAGTTTAGATGTAACGCAACTGGGTGTGTGGTTTAGATGGAATTCTCTTGGCTGAAGTCTGAAAGATGAATCAGAAGAGGGCAAGAAATAAAGCAGGGACATCAGTGAAAAAGAAAAAATAAAGAGAGAAGCCCCTGATATCTGGAAGTTGGTCTGGCACTCACAGGAAGGCCATGTTATTTTCCTGTTGGACATAAGCAATCCCACAGAACACCAACATCAGATATAGTTACTCTGAGATCATGAGGAAGCAAAACAAAACAAGGCCATTTCATAATTTTGTCAGCACAGGCAAAAACAAGTTCACTCTCCCACCCACGGAATACTGAACCTCCTCCTCTCTCTGCTAAAACGAGGGACTGCTATTTCTTTACCAATGCAGCTTTATCCTTGCTCTAGCAAGTCCTCCACATAGATAAAGTTTATTGAGATATCCAATCATAATATTGCCCCCATTTTCTGACAGCATACAATCCAGAGTGAAGCCCAGCCTCCTTTGAACAACTAAAACTCATATCCTCTAATAGGTTCTTTTAACACCCCCTTACAGAGATAACCCATGCTTCCCCATGGTGTGTTCTCCCTCACTGCAATGAGTAATAAACTCAACTTGTTCAACTAGAGGTGTGTTTCTGGTGGTCTTTGGCTAGAGGAGGTTGACACTAAAAAGAGGATTGTGACAGTGCACACAAGCAATAGTGAGAGCATGAAATAAACAGTGGTACCGGGGAAGAGTGTGCAGATTCCAGAAACATTTAAAAGATAAAATAAGTACCTGACTAATTATATTTTGAGGTTGAGAGAATGGAAACATCAAGACAAATTCTAAGTCTCATGCATGGATACATAGGTAGGTAGTGGTGCTATGCATGAAGACTGGGAAAACAGAAAGAGGGGAACTTTTTGGGAGAGAAATTTTGAATACTATTATTTGAAGTGCCTGTGAGACATCCTGGTGAAGAGATCCACCAGGGAGTTGGACATATGGGTTTAAAGCTAGGAAAGGTCTGACCTAGTAGTTAAACTCAAAAGAGGGGATGAGATCACTGTGAAAATATGTGTAAAGTGAGTAGAGCATTTGGCTGAGAATAAAACTCTGAGATTTATCAACATTTAAAAAATAGGCAGAGGAAAAGGAGATAAAAAAGAGAGCCAGAAATATGGGTGTCATGGAAGCAAGGGAGTTGAAGATTTTAAAAAGTGAGGAGTCAGGAACAGCATCAAATGCAATTGAGAGAACAAGTCTGTTAAGTTTGGAAATGATGAAATCATTGGTGACAAGAGGGAGAGAAAGCAGTTTAGGTGGAGTGGTGGGTGTGCATGCAAATAGCAGTGGGGTTAGGGGGTAAATGGAAAGTGAAGAAATGGGGGCAGTAGGTGTGAGCAACTCTTTTGATACTCAGATTAGATGAAAATTAGAGGGTCAGGGTGGAAGCTAGATACACATGTGAGGTCAACAAGTAAAGAAGGATAAGATAACAATACCACTAGAAAGTCTGTTTTATTCACTGATACGTCCTTCGTAACTACAACAGTGCTTGGCACATTTGTTGGCATTTTAATAAATATGTATTGCATGAATAAACAACAAGGGATTATGGGCAGAGAACTTTCCAGAAAATGTAGAAGAGATTGGAGTTAAGAGACCAAATGGTAAAATTGTTTTTAATCAGAGAATTTAGATGTCTTCTGTAGTGAATTCAGAGACATCATCCCATTTAATCCTTAGAGCCACTCGACCTTTTCTGTTTTCTCATCATGTTTAGTTTCATGTAGCTCAAAACTTTGAATAATATTATCACCGTAGATTACTTTTGGTAATAGTAAGAAACAACATCGTTTAGAAAAAGTTTGCGAAATGACTTATTCCAAACTTTAATAAATGTCTTTAATGTTCCACTTGTGCAACATTTCCTATTTATGCACTGTCATGATTTTGTAAATTAGTTTAATAAAGAACTTTACAGCAATCTGAATTAGCCACTAATAGACTGGATTGCCCCAGAATGTATTGATTTCCCCATCACTGGATGGCTGTTTATGCAGAGGCTAGCTGACCCCTTGTTTGAGATAAAGTAGTTGGAATCCACGCATCCTATGAGTTGAGTTAATAACTTCTAGAAGTCCATTGTAAAGGTGCTTAGAGCTTCTAAGATTCTGCTACTGTGTGGCCTAACAGTAACATTTCCATTTTAGAAGCAATTGTGTTTCCAATGTTGTCATCTCATATTTAGGCTATTTTTGATATTGGAGAACAAATTTTAGACCTTGGCAAGCACGTCATATGCAGGGGAGTTTATATTATGACAAGTAATATAGGTAATCTTTCGTAAGAATATGAAGACAGCAGAGAGAGAGAGAGAGAGAGAGAGAGAGAGAGAGAGAGAGAGAGAGAGAGAGAGCATTGAAGTTCAAAACTTAATTTTCTTTCTACTGACAAGTTAGGATTCCATCTCTCCATCAATACCCAGAATTTCCAGACTGATTAGGGATTGTTTTTTATTAAAAAAAACAGTTACTGTCAGGAAGCTATATATATATATATATATTTTCCAGTGGAGTATAAAAAACTGTAGCTGTTTTCTTGATGTACCTGGAAGATTAATTGTTTTGGGAGTCTGCTTTGTCAATTCCACTGGATAGTTTTACCAATGCAAACGGACTGGCTTTCCAGAAAAGCTGCCAGTTGTCTACTGATGAGAACAGTATGAGGCTGATGTGGCAGAATAACAAAGTGCACACATGGCAAGAGAAGGTGGTGAGAAGGGCTATACTGTGGAAACCCTCCCTCTCCCAAATCTGGCAGTCTTTATCTAGTCTTAGCACAGAATACAATTTTTTTCAAAAGCCATAATCTTGGCCCCTGGGTAAAATACTTAGGAAGGACTTGATGGAAAATCAGGGGTCTTGTGATGTGATCTGTGTCTCAAATAAGAAGTCAGTGTAGTGGGGCTTTACCAACACAGTGCTCTCCTTAGCATTGTCCAGACCCCGTAAAGATTTAACTCCTAACACCTTTTTCCTCTCTAGCAGTTTGAGACTCTGATTCTTGCTATAGCACACAATCATGTACGTTAAGTACTGTTTATTGATTGCCTTTACACAGCACCTAGTCCACAACTATCCTCATACTAACTGTACACAGCAGGTATTAATGTTTCCATTTTATAGATGATTAAAGTAGTGTTCAAGTTATGTGACTTGTCTAAGGCTACACAGATATTAAATAGATGATCTAAGACTTCAATCCTGGTCTGTTTGGCTTCAAAGCTAGACTTTCACTACATTATTTATTTATTCATTCATTAATGATGTTCCTAACTAATGTGTTTTTTTTTTTCCATTTAAATCACTACAATTTGGTTTTCTTTATTGGTTAAATTGACTAGATAATTGTCTAAGATGGTATAAGTGAGATATATATACACACATTTAATTTTTAAAAAGACAGTTTTTAAATTAACAATATATTTTTGCCATTGGTTGAATTTTAAGCTTGTGCTAAGAGAATTAATTAACATTAGGTTGGAGGGTTGGTCCCAGTTTGCCAGGCTCTCAGCAGCTCAGAAATCCTGAACTTGAACTACTAAACTTTTTTCCTCTCCCTACCAGTTCCTCCCCTCCAAGGCTACCACATATGGTTGTGTAGATTGGATATCAAATAATTCTAGGGAGTACATACACAAATGCAGAAAAGAGGATCATCTGACAGAGAAACTAATAAAGAGGCAAATGGTGATGGCTACAGCATTAATTAGGAATTTTACTGTCAAATAATGCAGGAAGAATGGCACCTGAAAAGTTTAACCTCTGATGCTAAATCTACCTCAGAACTAGAAACCAACGAGGTGGCAAAACAAACTATGAATTCTCTTGGTTATTCTGTTTCTGAAAACCCACAGATATAGCCAATCAGGTCAGCAGCTTGTTTCTGGTACTGGGTGACATGATTTGAAATTTTAACTATGCCAAAGAGAGGAAAGGGTAAAAAAGGCTGACTAGAAAGTTCCCCGTGACCTAAATTAAAAAACATTCCAGTAATAAATGGTTTCCTGATCTGAAGATAAGACAGAATCTAGAAGGCGACCAAGGGTACCCCTAACTCGTTGCCACTACTGGAGTTTTTGCAGGAAAGTAATTGGATGCCCTAAAGATATAATGTTGTCTGTCCAAAACAGGGAGGGCCATGGCAATGGTAAAAACCAAGTGGAGAGAGCTGAATGCAGAGCAAATGGCATTACTGGAAATCTCAGGTAATGTAAAGAAGAAAATTATGCTGTTTTTTGGTGAGAGAGATTTTCTCCATGTTGCGTATGTGAGTTTCAGTACAATGAAGACTTCCATCTTGAATTTCTTCCTGTATGAGCTTCTATTCGTTTGTTAAGGCTTCCATAAAAAGTACCCCAAACACTCAGCCCATAACATAGTCCTTACAGATTTCTTAGATTCAAAGATATATCTCATATATGAAAGAGAATTGAAGATAAGAAATACTGCATGAGGAATTAAAAATTAAATCATTTTTGGAAAGTCATCTGTACTCAGCATATGAGGGCAGTCCCATTCCTAACATTTGCAGAGCCTGGGACAAGAATACAAATAGAGGCCCCTGTATCATTTTATCGAAATATTAGAAGTTATAAATTACACTGACAGACTGTTCAATGAAATGTGTTCTCTCCTTCTATCTTGACAAATACACCTTCATAACAATCTTGAATCCGGGATGCAATTTAGAAATCTCAGGCTGCCCAGAGCTCTCCATCACAAGGTGATTGCACACTTCTTTTCCCGTACCAGCTTAGAACCACCTCAGGAGGAATCTCACTGCAGAAGCATGTGGATACCCTAGGCCACATATTCAAGTTTTTTCCAAATGGCCATGCCTTGGTGATCTCTCAGATCTAGGCTTGCACATGCCTTGGTGTGCTTGGCTCCAGGAGGACAGACCTCAAAAAGGTGCCTGTGTGGGCCTCGGTGGCAGGCTGAGGCCATTTGGGAAGGGAGATCTTGGGTCCTGAGTGCTCAGATTGGCATCGAAAAGGACTGGGCATAGGCTCCAGGGAGGCACATCCTCTTAGCTCTGTGGACACTTTAACCCTTGAGAAAGGACATAGCCAGAGGATAGCCAGAGCAGAATTTGTTGTGTAAACCAGGGTGGAGTAATAGGCAAGGCACCGTGAAAAATAAGCCAGAACTCTGCTACAAATTGACTGTAAAACTCTAGATCTTTCTCCATCCAGGCCCTCTAAGGTGGCTTAAGGGCAGTGCAGTTAAGTGGTATGCAATGTCCAAACTAGGTAGGGGCCACATTTGTGTCACCCTCTGATGAGGAAACCAAATGCAATCAAACAAGAACAGATGAGTCCTGAATGTGTCTGCCAGCAGTAAGCCATCCTGAGAGAGAGAGCTGGGTATTGCTCCTGCTGGGGTCTGGGTAGGTAGCAAGAGGAGCCTAGGTTGTCTCCAGGGTCCCCTATGAGACTGGAGTAACTCCTGGCTTTAACCACAGAGATCCATTGAAACTCATCCCAGGTAGTGTTGTGCTGTCATAACAGAAGGGTGGGAGCTGAATGCAGCTGGAAAAAGGAGAGAGCCACATAGTGAAAAAATTTGTCAGGTTGACTCCAGCCAGCCTTGGCCAAGGGAGACAGGCACAGTATCCTGCAGACAACTGTGCTGCTTTCAACGAGTACCCAGGAGTGGGGTGGGGTGATTAGTTTTCCAGCCCTTCTCCCCGCCCTGGATACGATGGCCCAGTAACTGGGCCAGTCCCTTTGCTGTCATTCCATACTAGAAAAGTAACCTTCGGAAACTTTGCTCTCCCAGCTACCTCATTACTTGTGAGGCTGCACACACCAGAGAGCTATTTCCTCCACAGAACATAAATCCATTGGTGTGTGCTTTATCAATTAACCTTGTGGGCCTTAATCAGGTCCTGAAGAAGATGACTGACTTTGAGTAAATGGAGTTCCCGAGTGAGCAAAGCCCTGTGGAGACCAGCCTGTGGCTTCTCCTTCCCTCTTCCTCCTTTTTCTTTTGCTTCCTCCCATCTCTTTCTCCCTTCTCTCTCTCTTCCCCTCTTGCTCTTTCCTCTTTTCCCAGCACTCTTATCCACTCCTCACCTCCTCCCACGTCCCTGTCCCTTCCTATTTCTTTCTAACTCCCTGTAGAAACCATTGCTAAAGTCAAAGGACTGTCTAAATTTCAAAATGTTTGAGTCTGCAGTTGATTCATATTTCACCAGAATCCAACTTTCTTTTCAACCAGAGAATTCCATGCAGTGAAACAGAAAAGAAAACAGGATATTTCCAAAGAAGCATTAGCTCAAAGTCTGCTGCCCTCACCCTTCCACCCACCCCCCACACACCTGTTCTGAAATTCAAGGCAAACTCATGGTGATATCTTAGGCTGAAAATTCTGCTTCTATCTTTATTGGGTTTTTTTGTTTGTTTTTTTCCTCTCAGTTCTAGATGAGGCCTCATGGGGGAGCTGCTATCTCACTGTAAATAAGCATACACTATTTCCAACAGGAAGGACTGACCTTTACAGATTGGAATGAAGCGTGACTTTTGCTATAGAGAAAAAGGTTCTCGATTGTTATTTTCCTGCAGGTGTCTTTATTTCATTTCCCCCAAGAGCCAACAAACACGTTCTAGTCAAGTTTAGAGCTCCCTTTTAGCTTAGCAAAATATAATCTCAAAATGAAAAATAAGATGTTCATTGTGGAAAGGTTTTACTCGTTGAACATTCAAATCAAAGACAATTTCAAGTATTTTTTTTTCCTTTCATAGAAGGGTTTTACATGTAACATCCTCAGAAAAATAGTTCATTATATATTAATTTTGCTACTATAGCAACACTAGATATGTAATGTTAAAAATATCCAGGATAGGAAAATGAAAATGAATCTTATGGGCTAACTTGCAAATTAATTTACAGACACAAATCTTGTCAATTTCTTTTTTTTTATATATAAAGTTCCAGGGGAAAGTAAATAGAAAGTAATTTGATGTACCTTATTGCTGTAAAAGCTGATTTATCTGGCATTCAATCGATTGGAAATTTCTACGAATCCACACTTTAGCGCAGCTCTAAGACAGTGAGGATTGATGTTCCTATTGATGACCCAGAGGCGCTAAAGATCCTTAGTGTCTCCTGAATCATCAGAAAAGAATCAGTTTTGCTTAGTAGAGCATTAGTTCTAAGCCCTTTTTTATCTGGGTCTATTTTTTTTTTTTTTTTTTTTTTTTGGGAAATTAACCAGAACATTTTACAAGTCTGCAGATTATCTGGTTTATGTTGCTCATTTTGCAGTTGAGGAAACTGAAGTCCAGGAAGGGAAAGGGACATCCCCAGGGTTTCCTTTTCCAACTGTGACTTATGGCTTCCTAGTGCGTTCTGGACATACTTTCAGGGCCACTAGTGAGAGAGGAGCAATGACAGGTCATCCCCTGGGCCCGTTCTCCTACTTCAACCAGAATATCTCTTTCTGTCTGTGTGATCAACATAATGTTTTGGGAATATCGATCCAATGTATTTTCTTCCTTCCTAATCTGTAGTTTCTACTCATCCTAAGGCTTCATAATCAAAAGTGATGGCTGGCCAACACAGATCATGGGGTTTCTTTTGTAATATTTAAAGGTTATTCCTTCCATTATTAAGACTAAGTCATTAGCCTTAGTTTACCCCTAAAAGGAGTGGGCTACCACAAAAGAAGATGAAGGAAGAGAAAGCCCACCCCTTTTGCCTAAGTCGATTCTGGAAAAAGAAAGGAGGCTGATGTAGAGAAAGCTGGTTGTGAGACACATGAGCCCTGCTACCCTCTATGGGCTCAAGTCATGGAGTCAGAAGGCTGTTTCACAAGGGAAAGCTAAAAGCAAAGGAACTTTCCCCCTCGTTCCCTGTTTAGAGCTCTGGAGATAGTGGGGAAGTGATAGCCCAGCAGTGACAGAGGAAGGTGGCTAGATAGATGAACTTGGCTCTTCATAGCCCTGCATATGGTATGCAGCACATCCAGAAATTTCCAGATGTCCCACATATGGGAAGGTCAATAGAAGCGTGGGGTCAGGACATAAAGGTGGTTGCAGGTAGGGACTTTAAGACTGTGATAATTGGGCTTCAGGAGTGAGTATATAATCCAGGGCCAGATGTGACCAGTTACATCTTAGTGGTCACTAGTTTCAAGACTAGACCAATGCGACCATTCCCCTGCAGAGACCAAAGAACATCAGAAAATCCCATGGAGATCTGAGGTCCCACTTTTTTCTTTCTACTGTAAGACGAAATAAGTCACCCTTCTCAACAGGATGAGGATCAAAGGGACAAGAAAGCAATATGAAAAAAAAAATCATTTACCTCAAAGAGAATTTCATTTAAAAAAAACTCCTTAAACCAGGGCTTGCAGACCTCCACTGTTTCTTCTTCCTTTGCTCTTTTCTCAAATATGTTTAGGATTAGGACACTCAGAGCTATCAGGACATAGGAGACAATTTGATGAGGTAGAAAGTGCATTGGGGAGCCAGGAGAGCTGAGCTGAAGTGCTGGCTTTGCAGTTAAGTCTCTATGACTCTGGGTGAGTCACATCACTTTTCTGGGCTGCAATATCTATGAAATCAGATATCAGGTTGAGGAGTCCCATGAGATCCCTTCTAGTATTTGCATTCAATGTTGTAGAAATCTCAATGTTTCCTTTGGTGGAGTCCAGGATCCCCTTCTAAATTCCTCCTCTGGCAGTTAAGAATAAAGTGGAGAGTCAGCCTTGCAGGGTGACATTTTTTGTGGGATTATCATAGCTCCAGGTCTGGCTTCTGGCCATACTAGTTCAGGACTTGGAATGGGTCAGTGAACACAGAAGGAATTGCACTGTGGGGCTGACTCAATTAATCAAATTCACAAGAGGCCTCGGAAGTTCTCAATCTTTTCAGCCACCCTGGCTCTTGGGGTCTAGCAGATGAAGCTTAAAAGAAAAAGAAAAAAAACTGCCTAGTTTCCTGTCTTCCTCAGAGTCTTTAAGGATGTCCCAGTGCCTCTAGTACCATAGGAGTTGGAGTGTTGATGTTCACCACCTAACTCCAAAATGACACTCACATTTAATAATTCAAAGATGGTTGTTCAGAGTGTTCTTATCCTCTTGTGATGCTCTGTTTATAAGGACCCAAACACTGGGGCTTTATCAGTCACCTTGGTGATTAACATGGGCCCTTCTTCCCTATCCAGCATCAATAAATTAGTCAAATTCCCAGAATTTTGGAACTCCTGCATATCAAGAAGATGTAAAGAAAACTATTTTGGTGTAAATGAACCACAAATAGTCACCAAGTGGCAAAGAAATGCAGGAGTTCAGGAGAACAACATGGAAGAAATAGTAACTAGGCTAGATTAATCAGGGATTAAGTGTGGAGCCCAAAACGGAAAACTAATTCTTGCTGAAGAGACCTTATCATTATAGACAACAATGCAAAGATGTAATTTAAACTGAGAAATTTAAACCATTCCTGCCCTTCAGGAAACTATACAAAAGGAAGCAAAACTTTTAGAAGGTGGCTTCATGAACATGGACTCAGAGCAGAGGAAACTTGATGGACTTCATGGTCAGTGTCATCAGCATCACAGCCTGATAATAGTAGGGTTGAGATAAGAATTATTTGGGGTGTGAGAAGAGCCCCTGAGCTCAGGCAAAGTTGTAGACCCAGGACTCAGTCCAACTCGTTGGCTACTTTGGCTTGACTCCAAGCAGGCCTCTCCCATCCGTTGCCACATGGTTGCTTCAGATGGTCCAGTCACTATGCAATTGAGTAAATGACATCTCCGCAATTAGCTAAATTCTAGTTTTCAGGAGATGTCCAGGGCTTTTGATGGATGCTTTAGAAATCTCCAAAGCTGTAAGAAAAATGCTTCTCCTTGTGTTTTGTCTCCTCTATCACAAGCTTATTTGTATTAGCTTCAACCTCAGAGGGTCAGGTTTTTCCTCCTGTGGCCCACTTTGCATAGAACTGTAGCTACTAGTGCCTTTCTACCTACTAGCAACAGCTAACCCCCAGGTTCCCTTTATTTACTGCATTCGGAAAGAGGACCTCTTATCTAGGCAGTGACATATGTTTGAGGTGGAAAATAGTCCAAGAAATCTACTTTGCTTTGCTAAAAATGTGAATAAATATAAGACTTGACTATAAAGGGCATCTTCTAGGTATAAGATTTATTATCTACTATTATGGGCTGAATTGTGTCTCCTTCCTCAAAGTTCATATATTGAAGTTACAATCCCCAATACCTAAGAATGTAACTGTATTTGGTAATACAGTCTCTAAACGGGTGATTAACTTAAAATGAGTCTGTTAGGGTGGGGCCCTAATCCAATATGACTGGTGTCCTTATAAGAAGAGGAAGAGATGCCAGGCATACATGTGTGCATAGAGAGATGAGCATCTGAAGAGGCAGCAAGAGGGTGGCTATCTGTAACTCAAGATAGGCCTCAGAGGAATCCAACCCCACTAGCACCTTGATCTTGATCTTCCAACCTTCAGAACTTTGAGAAAATAAGTTCCTGTTGTTTAAGACACCCAGTCCGTTGTATTTTGTTATGACAGCCCTAACAAATGACTACAAATACCCTCACATTTTAGCCTCATAATAGGCCTGCCAGAAAGAGTATTATTCTCATTTTATAAATAGGAAACCAAAATTCAGAGAGGGTAAGTAGCCAACTAAGGCTACTTTTCACTGTTGACAGATGAATGATTCTCTTTTATCTGGAAGAATAGTCTTCTTTGTGCTATTGGTGGAGCATCTGGCAGAATGCAAATGTGATGGAAAATGAGGAAGGTGATGCCTGGCCAACCAGATCTGACTACTTTAACCTGTTGACCAATGGCCAGCTCTATCTTAACTTTGAGGCTCTGCACTAGTAAGTGGCTGAATAGGGACTGAAATCTAGTTCTGCTTCACTCTGAAGCCCAAGCTCTCTATACCATTCCACAAATACAGCTACACCTGTCTTTTGGTCTAACCATTAGTGCTTTCCCATAGAGGCATCAATTTGTTCTTGTTAGTGTCCATACCGATTAGAAACCAGGTGACTAGGTCTTCACTTGGCTGCAGAGTAATCCACTCTTAACATTGGCTGGGGGCAGCTTGAGCTATATCACTGAGGATCTTGTTGCTGGCTTCGATAACTCCATTGGTTACCATGGTAAATTAGTCAGATATGGTTGGCCAGACATCACTTTTATCTTTTCAATTCCATTTCTATCCCACTGGAAGCTGCTTGAGTGGGTAAAAGAAGACATTCCCCCCCACCCCCCACACACATATATGAAGACCGTTTGTTACTGGGAAAGGATAGGATTGGGCTAAAAAGGTCAACACAACATCTGTTCCTGGATCCTGAATAATTGAGTAGTCACACGAGAGTTGAGTGAGGCTGAGAATGAGGATGAGGTGAGAGGAAAGGTGAGGAAGATGACTTAGACACAATCTTAGCAAGGTTGGGAATTGGAAACTGGGAAATACCACCACAGTAGATGGGCAGGTAAGGTCAGAGGAGCGAGGCTTTTAGGAGCTGGCTTTAGGTGGTTGGGTTCACCAACTATCCATCCACAATAAACCAGAGTTTTCTCTTTACCTGGAGCCTGGCTTGGACCCATCTAGTCTTGGAAGGAGAATGTTAGCTTTGTGGAACTTTCTCACCAAATGAAACCAATAGCTTTGTGTTCTAAAACTTATATGCCCTCACCTTCCAGATCCTATGATGTGGCTATGGAAAGTGAGTCGATAAAAGCAATCTTAGGTAGGGAATGCCACAGTGAGCACTGTCCTCTCAAAACAGAAGTCTTCCCTCTCAGGTAACGCCTACATATCCTTCAGATCTTAGTTCAAGAGTCGCTTGTTCTCCTGAGGAAATCAGGCCCCCATTATAAATTCTATAGTACCCTATTTCTGTCATAGCAATGATCAAATTTGTAGTTATATGTTCATGTTCGATTGCCTCCCCTGCCCCCTATAACCTCAATGGTAAGCTCCATTTAAGGGCAAGAACTACATTGCATCTTGTTCATCAAGGTATCCTCAATGATGGGTTCAAGATTTGACATGTAGTTAGGTACTGAATAAATGTTTGTAGAATGCATGAATATTGTTCTTTTTATTTTTCAAGGTGCAACATACTATAGTAGGGGCCTGAGTTTTGCAATCAGAAAAACGTGTGATGAATTCTTTTTGGATGAGTTACATGGCAGTTATAAGATCTTGAGCAAGGTTTTTCACTTTTAAAGCTCAGTTTCTTTATTTGAGAAATGGAATAAATTCACTGAGTTGTTGTAAAAAGCCGGTGAGATTATGCATGGTAAGCTCCTGGCATAAAATAGGTGTTCAATAAGCTTTGGACATTTTCCTTTTTCTGTTTCCTTTAGTTAGAAAGTACATGTTTCCCAAGTTCAAATGGCTGCATAGATGCTGTATTAGTTTCCTAGGGCCGTGCTAACAAATTACCACACACTTAGTGTCTTAAAACAATGAATTTATTCCTTTACAATTGTGGAAGTCAAAAGTCCAGATTGAGTCTCACTGGGCTGAAGTCAAGGTGTCAGCAGGGATAGTTTATTTTGTAGGCTCGAGGGGAGAATTGTTTCCTTATCTTTTCCAACTTCAAAAGGATGCTGGCATTCCTTGGCTCTTGATCCCTTCCTCACATCACTCAACTTCACCTCTCCTTCTCTGACTCTGACCCTCCCACCTTCCTCTTTCATATATAAGGACCCTTTTTATTTCATTGGGCTTACCCACATAATCCAGGATAATCTCCCAATCTTAAAATCCTTAACTTAATTGCAACTTCAGAGTCTCTTTTGCCATGCGTTATAACGTAGTCACAGGTTTGGATGATTAGGACATGGACATCTTTGGCAGAGAAGACATTATTCTGCCAGCCACAGATATTTTAGAAGAGGTGTAGGTTTGATGAAACCTTCATTTCAGACCACAGTAGGGGCTAGGGAGAGACAACTAGTCTTTGAAGCCAAAGGCATGTTTTCCCCTGCAGTGCTTAGAAAAATGGACAAGTAGCAGAGGCATCTGGACCAGGACCAAGAAGTCTCAGGAGCAGAGTTCTAGGACAGAACTGGGATAGCACATTTCTACTTATATTATGTTTCAAAATAGTTTTGAAAACACAGAGGAATTTCAAGAACATTTGTTAAACATCTAGAAATACCCAGATGTTTGGCTTTAAAAGAAAGACTGTCACAGTCTGGCACTTGAGAGTCTACAAAATCACCTTCCAGGGAAACTAAAGGGCAGGGCAAACAAAGTTAGCAGATGAGACCCAGCAGATCACACGGAAAAGTGATCCTGGAGTATTCTGGGGTGTATAATGAAGACTCACTTCTTCCCAACATGATTGGGCCTGGGCTCTCTGGCCAAAGGAGAGGGGGTTTTCTTGATATCCTCATTGTCAAGGTGCTGAGGGATTCTTTAGATCCTTGCCACAACAAAGTCCAGGCATTTCTACATATCTGCAAAGAACACTTTCACCAACATCATGGCATGAGATAGAGATTTCTTCCTTTCCAATCTGTATTCCATTTATTTCTTTTGTCTGTATAATCGAAATGTGAACTTTCACTTTGTTCCTGGCTTCTGCATCTCTTGCTTTGTCCTGAAAAACCTGCATGTAGGATTCAACTCTTCATCTCGTTTTCCTTAAGAATCCACTTCCACAAAAACAATAATGCATGATGAGGATTTCAATGAAGAAAAGTGTGTATTTGGACAATCTACTGCTTGAAGAATTTGATACAAAACTGAGACTGAATAATTATTTAGGAGGCTTCTGAAGTATGATCTAGATATAATCTAGATTTTAAAAACTAAGATAGTGTCAGGGACAATAGAATGGAGGAGACAGATACTAGAGACATTTTACAGGTAGAACCAACTCTGCTTGACAACAGTTGCAATGTGGGAGATGGAAGAAGGAGAGTGTCTTAGTTTTGTGTCACTTTTAACATAATACCTAAAACTGGGTAATTTATAAAGAACCAAAATTTATTTCTTACAGTTCTGGAGGCTGGGAAGTCCAAGGTCCAGAAGGTACATCCAGTGAGGGCCTTCTTCCTGCTAAGAATTCTGCAGAGTCCCAAAGCAGTGCAGTACATCATATGGCAAGAGGGCAAGAGTGTGCTAATCTGCTCACTTGCTCTCCTAATAAAGCCACTAGTCTCATTCCATAATAACCCATTAACCCATTCGCTTATTAATTCATGAAGGAATAGCCCTCACGGTCCAGTCACCTCTTAAAGGCCCCACCTTTCAATGTTGTAGTCAGATTTCCCACCCTCTAAATGTTACAATGAGGATTAAGTTTCAACATGAGATTTAGAGGGGGCATTTAAACCATAGCACAGAGTTAGATGATTGGGGTTCTATTCCCAAATTAGTAGCTGAGTGTTGGTGTTATGAACTAAGATTGGTACATGGTGAGACTATTAGATTTCAGAGGCAAGGCTAAGTTGAGTATGGATGGTTGAGCTTGACATGTCAGTGTGACATCCAGGTAGAAATGTCCAATAGGCACAAGTTTGGAGTTCAATAAAGAAATCTGGGCTGGAGATTAAGAATTATAATTTATCTATATGCAAGGGACTCTTGAAGCCAAGGAAAAAATGTGTGTGCTCAGAAGAGGATGTTAGAGAATAGCCACAGTTGCAATTGGAGAGGAAGAGGAAACAAGAAAAATACAGGGAATTGGCCTGGGAGGTGAAATGAAATGTGAAAGTATGGAGTGTTCCAGAAGTGAAACGAAAAGATTCAAAACAGAGGACATTGCCAGTGGTGTTAGAAGTTGCAAAAGTGTCCAGGAAGTTGAATAGGAAAATAACTTTCAAATTTGCATTCAGGAGTTCATTGTAGATTTTGAGAGAATAGTTTTGGTAAAAGGTAGGGGCAGAGACCATGCTTCTAGAGGTTAAGAAGTAGTAAGTGGAGGTAGAAAGAATGGCCTGTTCTTTTGGGAAAGGTTACTAAAAAGGAAGGGGAAGAACTGGAAAACAATTTGAGAGGGTGAAATTTCTCACCTCCCATGGTCTTCCCTTGATCCTGTATATCTCTGAAGTCCTTGTCTGCTTAGAGAAGGGAGGGGGTGGGGCTAGATAGGAGCAGGGCCTAATGGCTGCTTATTGAAGATACTGTAAGTAGAAAGCTTTCATTGGATGGAAGGTTCAATAGGATGATGCTTTTCTCATTCCATTCCACTCAGAGATTGTGGATTCTATGGCCAAACTGAAGTGGTTTGGTTATCCTGAATGTGAATAAGGCACATTTAGAGCCTAACTGTAGACCTCTAAAGGTCCATATGTATACCCATATTGAGGCAGAAATCTCAGCTTGATAAGGTACCTTATGTAACTTTAGTCTACACAGATCAAGTGCAGAAGGTAATGAAACATGAGCTTGTACAAAAGAGGGCTAATTCCTACAAGCATTCTTCTCTTTCCTAAGTAAATACTGCATTTCAGAGATCTAGAAATTTGTTCATTTTGCAATTTTGGAAAGTGTTGCTTGGGAGTCCACATGTGTATTGCACCTACTGGAAATAGCTGATTTTCTAGTCTCCTTTGCTCAAAGGCCAACTGGGTCAGATTGCATTACACTGGTCACTTGAGACCAAGAAAGCATCAGCTTGTCCATAGAAAAGCAGACAGCATATACTGTCATTATGCAGCATAAATTAAGGTTGCAGAAGTTATGAGGAAATGATCACATGGGAGGCATAAGACAGCTGAATTTATATCCCAAACTCAGATATTTTCCTGGCTTTAAAATTGGAATGTCTGAAGAATGTCTGAATATATCTCCAGAGAGTCAAACCAGGACAGATTGGGGCAACAGTGGGTCGGGGGCAGGGGAGGTTAGAGGGAAGCAGAATTTCAGCTCAACATATGGAAGAGCTTTGGGGCTACTAGGACACACTGTTCCAGGAATTGTTGTTTAAGCATACACATTGGAAATCTAGTAGAGATGTACATTTTGGCATGCCCATGGAGAGTATACACAGAAAGAGAACTGCTCTGGGAGTGGGGTTTATTAGCCGTGCAGGGTGATCAACTCTTTTCTAGATTTGATTTCCTGTTTGTGAATTGGACTAAATGACCCTGGAGGGCCTTCTGGCTCTAATATTCCAAGATTCAATTTTCTTGTCAAGACACACCAGTAGAATACTTTTTTAGGTGGGTGGCGGAGGGATCTGATATTTCAATCATTTTTATTTTTAAGAGTAGCCTTCATGAGGCAGATCTTACTGTAGCCCTTTCTTTTTCCATTAAAATTGCAAAAAACCTTAGGGATCCGACATAATGTAGTTAGATTAATTAAAATGTTTTTCTGTCTCTGTGAAAAATGGAGATTGACTAAAACTGCATCAGATGGTTATGAGCAGAGGCTCTGGAGTGGAGCTGCATTAGAATCCTGTCTCTGATTCCTCGTAGCTGTGTAACCTTGGGCAATCTGCTTATTCCTCATTAACCTCAGTTTACTTATATGAAAAGTTAGGATGATAATAGTACCTACATCTCAGAGTGTTGGAAGAATCAAATAAGATCACAGCATTTCCAGGAGGGCTATGGAGCATGGAAAAAGACTACATACCTACCTTCATTCAAAGTACGGTTAAGTGAAGTTCCTGATTCATCTCCTGAAGGATCCAAAGTCATAAAGGAAGTGCAGTGGGCATACAGAGAAAAAGAGGAGCAAGTACGGCTTTCCAAGATCCCCAGAATCACAGCACAGCTATGTAGAGCATTGTTTTGTTCAAGACGAAGTCCAGTCAGATTTCAAAAGTTTCATTTTTGTGCCGCTCTATAGTCCTTTTGTTTCTGTATGTTGTAACCTTGCTGAACTTCCTTATTAGTTCTGAGATGGTTTTTGTTGTTGTTATTGTTGTTTTGTTTTCTTGGACTTTTTAGATTCCCTGGGATTTTCCACTTTCCACCTGGACTATCATGTTATTTGCAAACTGAGACAGTTTAAATTTTATTTCATCTTTTTAAGATCTCCATGCCTATTATTTCCTTTTCTTTCCTTATTGTACTGGCTAGAACTTTCAGCATTATGTTGGGTCACAGTCCTTTTATATTTAAGGTGTGTGCCACCATTCCCAAAGAATTGACCCAAGCAGTCTACACATTAAATTTGCCCATTTATAAAAAGGTTTAAGGATATCTAGCCTTTCCTGGTCCTCAGGCCAGAACCATGTAGTTTTTTTTTTTTTTGAAACATTTCAATACTGTCTTAAAACAGAAAATCAGCCCTCAATATTTCCTGCCTCCCGTTGTAGTTTTTCTGCCTCCAGCTTTCTAGCCTTTAAAGAAGCCCATCTCACTACAGGAAAATGTGTGTAAATCACTTAGCAGAGTACACAGAAACAATAAACACTGAATAAGTTTTTTCTTTTCTTGTTTGTCTGAGTTATTTTGAAGAGACTGTCTTTAAGATCAGAAATTCTTTCTTCTGCTTGTTCTCGCCTGCTGCTTAAACCTTTGGTTGTGTTTTTTATTTTGTTGAGTGAATCTTTCAGTTCCATGAGTTCTGCTACATTCTCTTTTAAGGTATCAATCTCTTTGAAATTTCTTCCTTCATATCCTGGATTTTTTTTTTCTTATTTTATTATGCTGTCTGGGTCTTCTTGTATCTCAGTGACTTTCCTTAAGATTGTTGCTTGGAATTCCTTTTTAGTTATATCAGATGTTTCTTGCTCTATGGGGTCTGGTACTTGAAAATTACTGTATTCTTTTGGTAGCCTCATATTTTCTTGTTTTTTCATATTTTTAGTATCTCTAAGTTGATGTCTGGTCATCTGGTGGAGCAGATGCTGCTTCTATTACTTTCTTTCCCTGGACTCCACTCATGACCCTCCTTGTGTCAATACAGTCGAGTGGTTGGTGGTCCACTTGCACAGTGGCAGTGGCTGTGGAGGTGGCTTTAGCAGGATGCCCACATGGCAGTGGTGGCTCCAGCGGTGGTGGGTTGCTCACACAATGATGGAAGCTGCCTGGCAGTGTCCATGGTGATGATGACTGCAGCAGTGGAGGTTGCAGCAGCCACCCATAAGGATAAAGTGTCCATAGAGGTAGCCTGCACAGCTACAGTGTTTGCAGAGGCAGTGGGGTTGCCTTGTGGGGGTATCAGTGGCACTGGTGGCTACAACTACCTCCCTCACATCTGCAGTGTCTTTGGCAGCAGTATGGTTAACTCACAGTGGCAGCAATGGCAGCAGTGGTTGCTGCTGCCTCTCTCACATCTGCAGAGTCCACCACTACTGCTCTGCAGGGAGCCACTCTGTGATGGGCGATAGTTCTGCGACTGGACAGTGGCTCCGGCGACTGCCACAGCAGTGATGGTGGGCCCATTTAGATCTTCTTCTGTGGAAGGGATGTGCCCTGGGCACCTCTAGTCTGCTTCTTCCCAGAAGTCCTAGATACCTATTTCTTATTGGCCTCTTTATGCCTAATAAAAGTTCAGAGAAGTGAACATCTAATTTTTGTGGGCTCAGCCAACCTTATTTTGCATAGGGAAACTGAATTAACTAATATGAAGAAGCCACGCTCTGGTGGCAAGACCTCACTGACCAGGACATTTTAAACCAAGACATGCTTGGTATACTTGTTTCCCCACTATAAGGGTGAAATAAACACAAATATAATTTTAAGAAGTGTCTTAGATAGAATTGCTGCAATGACAACAAGGTAATGAACAAGCTACTGCAAATTTCTCCTTTTTCAAGGTTACTTTTATATCCGTTCACCTGTGCAATGCACAAGTCAACAGCACCTCATGAAGGAGGTGTTATGTCTGGCTTACTTGCCTCCTTGAAGCTTCACCATATGATACAAAGTAACCATTGGTTATGAGGACAGTTTCAGACCACACTCACCCTCCCAGATTTAGATTTGAACTTTCCTCACCTACTAGAATTTTTCATGCTTCTTCTTCCTGGCTATTGACCTTGTAAATTGCCTTTCGATTTCTGCCCTTGCTTTGCCCTTGGATTTGTGGGTTGAAACACCCTGCAAAGCAGGCAGTTAAGAGTAATAAGTGCTGAGGAAATATATGTTGGATGAATGGGTTTCAGGGAGCATTGTCAGGAGCCAGGGCTCAGCTCCGGGACACCCTACCCCAGATGAGACTCACAGAGAGAGGCCTCCAAGAAATAAATGGGAAGAGGTTGGGGAGGGGAGCAGTAGTGAAGTCATCTTCCTCTAATGACCTTGAGAATAATTACAGGCACATGAACTCTCTATCATTTTGTGTTGGATGAGCATTAAGCTCTAAATAATAGGCGTTAAGAGCAAACATGAGTCTGTTCAAGGACTTTAAGCATGCCATTTCCCCTTCTCTGGGTCTCATTCCCCCCATCTCTAAAATGAGGAGGGGTGGTTCTTAGATTCCATCTCTGTGGGGTCATTCAGCAGTGACAGTCTAGGACATTACGTGTTAACCAGCCACAGAAACTAAATGCAGTCTGCTCAATAATGAAACTGCTAATCTGTTGTTTTAAAATCACATTTCCGTAAGCGGCTTGACTTTCAGGTGAGTAATGGTGCTTGGATTTACCCCAGGTCTACTAGCTTTGCTAATCTGCCAGTGTAACTACCTAGCAATGGATGGATTGATTTTTTTCTGAATTTTTGTGAAGAATGTTTTAAAGACAAGTGCTCTGTTGCTCTCTGTATCATCATTTACCAACTACTTTCCCATTAAAACTTATTTCTTCAGCCATTTAATTTCTTCCATTAATTAAAATATTGACTTTACCTTTCTTAGAGACATGAAATAGATGAAACATGTTGCATATTTTAATCTGAGATTTAGAATGCTTTACACTTTCTGTGTTAGTGCCCTCTATTAATAAAAAAGTGCTTATACAAGTTATATTGGGTGGATTTACAGATCTAACCTCCTTCCCTCTCTCCATTCCTTCTTCTCTTCCTTCTTTTTGGTCATAGGGAACAGACATATTGAGCACCTACTATGGGTCAGGCCTTGTACTAGACACTTTCACATACATTTAATCATCACAAAATATTGTTAGGTAGGATGTATTATAAGTTATTTTGCAGATAATAAAACTGAGGATCACTGAGGTTAAGTGACTCATTCAAGGTCAGATGACTAATGCTGCTTCCCTGCTGGTGCCTGTTTTCTCTGGTGTACCAAACCAAAATGAACCTCCCTGAAAACTATTTCAGTGGATTCCCCAATCCAAATCATTAAATAGAAACAACTTCTACTATTTACATTGTATTTTATAAGAACATAATTTTTTCTCTAGCTTTCTGTGTAAACCTGAGTATAGATGAATGTAGTGAAGAAAATAAAAATTATTTATAAACATATCATGCAGAAATAACACCTGCTAGTATTGTGGTAAAATGTCCTTACAGTCTAAAAAGCACATTCAGATATGTCACTTGTGCTTTCCAGCAACCCTTCTTGTATCACCTTCATTACACGCTAGAGGAGGTTGAAGCTCAGACATATAAGGAACTTGCACAGAGTATACGACTGGAGTGTGGTCGAGCCCAGGCTCACCCCTAAAGTTGATTCATGTCCAGAATTGATTTTGCCACATAAACCATTTCTATGAAGGGCAAAGAAAGGGAAACTTTTCAGGTATCATTAATCATCATTTGAGCTGATGTCAATATTTGGTAAAATACAGATCTTGTCGAAGCTCTACTGGTGATTATGTGCCAAGCACTCAAATTCAGTTAGTACTCTCTTGCAGTCCTAGAAGGAGATAAAAGAATGGCCACCAAAAAGGTGCCTCCCTGCCAGTTCTCAGTGTACAGAAGGGACTACAGTGCCTTTTTTGTTCTGTAGCCTTTGGCCAAGGCTGAGAATGCAACTCATGCTGCAGCTTATCACGAACTTGAAAAATGTCTGGCCTCTTAGGAGTTTCATAAACCTACTGGGAATTTGAGTCCAAGCTGTGGGTTTTATCCAGGCATATATAAATACTCACTTAAATACTTAGGAGTGGTGGATACTCACAGTCTGATGGCTTTAAAAACAGGCACATTGGAGTCAGAGAGCACAGTTAAGTGTGCCTGAAGCCCAGTAGCCATCAGAGTAGATGGCTCCTCCAGCTACCTTATAAACACATGCATCTCCTCCATCTAGCCAAGGACTTTGCCCTTTGGGAAAAGTGTCTGAGGGCAGGTGCTCTCTGAATTAAACCTAAATAGAATTCAGGATTCAGATCTCTAGCTATTTATAAGGATCTTTTTTAAAAAGTAATTTAAGAAATATATGTCTATTATGAAAAGTTTGAAACAATGAAAAGAAGCATGTGAAGTTATAAGAAACCTCATTTGATTCCAGTCCATTCCCAATCCAACTCCACAAAAGTAACTTCTGTTGAAAATTTGATGTATATACTTAAAAACTCTTGTCAATTTACACACTAAGTATAAATATGACTATGTATATATATTTAGTTTTTACTGAGGTGTAACACATATAACGAAAAGTACACAAATATTAAGTGTATTGCTTTTTTGTACACTTGCATATACCTATACAACTGCTACCTGGATCAAGATAAAAATCATTTGTATAATTTTTCAAAAACCAAAATAGGATAATAGGATTTATGTACCTTTGCAATTTTATTTTATTACTCATTTGATCATGTCAACACATACAAAATTAGCAACTTAGTGCACATAGCATTCCATAGTGTGTCTATGACACACTAAATGTAATAGCTTGATTGAGATATAAATCACATACCACAACATTCACTCTTTTAAAGTGCACAATTCAATGGTTTTTGGTGTATTCACAGAGCTGTGCAACCATCAACATGATACAGTTTTAGAATATTTATATCACCCCAGAAAGAAACTATGTATCCTTTAGCTATCACCTTCCAATTCCCTCCAACTCCCCGGACACAGGTAACAACTAATCTTTCTGTTTCTATATATTTGCCTATTCTGTATATTTAGTGGGAAACACTAATGTACTTTCTTGATTTTAACATTTTAAAAAATTTTATTTATATTTATTTTTGTGGGGTATAGTATGTTGTTTCAATACATGCATATATTACACAATGATTCCCTTAGGGTATATATAGCATAGTTTCATACCTGTTAGTCCACCTCTTCTCCTCTCCCCCATCCCCCTCCCCTCACAGCCTCTGGTAACCATTATTCTACTCTCTACTTCTATGAGAGACCATGCTGTATTTGTCTCTCTGTACCTGACTTATTTTGATTTCTCACTATTTATTTTTAGTATGTCTCATAAGTTTTTATGTTATGGTTACCAGGAGGCTTGCAAAAAAAAAATGTTATAGTTATAACAAATTATTTTAGACTAATAACAACTTAACTTTGATATCTACAAAAACAAAGTTAACTCTACACTTTGGCACGATCCCCACCCCCCTGTTTACATATTGTTGTTTCAAGATGTAACTTGAAAGAATAATATTGCCTGTGTCTTATATGGTTTTGTATTTGTTGTTGTCATCTTAGGTTTTTCCTTTAGTCTTCATACTAAAGATGTAAGTGATTTATTTTCCACACTTATGACATTGGAGTATTCTGAGGTTGTCCGTGAACTTAGCTCAGTAATGAGTCACTTACTTTCAAATGTTTCCTTGCTGATCCTTAGGGTCATCTTCTTTCAGACTGAAGAACTCCCTTTAGCATTTCTTGTAATGCAGTTGGAGTGTTGTGAATTTCCTTAGCTTTTGTTTGTCCGGGAAAAACTTTATTTCTCTTTTATATCTAAAGGTTAGTTTGGCTAGATAGAGAATTCTTGGCTGACAGTCTTTTTCCTTCAGCACTTTGAATACATCATTCCATTCTCTTCTGGCCTGCAGGGTTTCTACTGAGAAATCTGCTGAGAGATGTATTGGAGTTCTGTTGAATGTTGTGTTTCTTTTCTCTTGCTGCTTTCAGTATCTTTTCTTTGTCTTTGTTTTTTTTTTTTTTTTTTTTTTTTTTTGGTTTGGTTTGTTTGTTTTCATTACCCATAAGGCTTTATTTACTCATTGTATTTTGACAGAGAAGGGAAAAGAGTCAGTGTGTGTTGCAAGATCAGGAAATGGCATGATAGGCGGCCGGCCCGGTGGCACACTGCTACAGTGCACCACTTGGGAAGCGCGGCAG
>NW_007726878.1:1983-42084 GCF_000696425.1 Galeopterus variegatus | reverse complement strand
CAAAAAAAAAAAAAAAAAAAAAAAAAAAAAAAAAAAAAAAAAAAGAAAATGGCATGAAAGTACCAGTACAGCAAAATCAACCATCAAATAAACATACCCCAGTGATGGGGTCACCAAAGCTCCAGGGGGCCTAGTCTCCTTCAGTTCAGGAATGAGGTGAAGGGATCAGAGAAACAAAAGACAGGTACATGCTTTCCTACCCTCCCTCCCCCCTCACAAATTCAAGATTTCACACAAAGTTTTGGTTTCTAGTAGTAAACATGGAGTTACATTTGTCTGTCTCCTATTAAATAATCTTATTGTGACTTTGACATAAGTTTCTTGCACATGCCAAAGTTCCTGAGTGACTTGGATATACATTTATATTTCCTTTCTTGATTTCCTGGCCCCATTTTCTTTTCTTTCTTTTTTTTTTTAATCCATATAGTGTCAATTTCTTTTCTTTCTTTTTTTTTATGTCTGCCAGTTTATTACAAAGGATATTACAAAAGATACAGATGATGAGATACGTAGGGTGAGGTATGGGAATGGATGCAGAGCTTCCACGCCCTCCCTGGTCACACCACCCTCTGGAGACCTCCACGTGTTCAGCAGTCCAGAAGCTCTCGAAACCCTGTCCTTTGGGGTTTTTAAGGGAGCTTCATACATAGGCATGATTGAAGCATGGACAACCGTGTAGAGATGTGACTGGACAAAAAGGGTGTGACCTAATGCTAACAGACTGGGTGGGGAAACCCAGCAAGGCCTGTGTGTTCAGATTCTTCTTGGCCTCTTTCTGCATACTTTAGGATTAGATTAAGTAGGTTTGATCTTTCCACATACAGCAGTGTCTTAAATGTTTGGCATGAATCACATCAAGAAATGGTCTTGTCTCAGGAGGTTGGGAACAAGTGATGGAGAGTTCCTAGCTTCTGCAGATTTTTTTGCATAAATCATTAAAGAGTTATGGAGACACCATAAGAATTAAATGTGTATGTGTGTGGGTGCGTAGGTTTTCTTTGGGGGGGATGGGGATGGAGAAGAGGGCAGTGTATGGTAGGCTTAAGTTTTTAGGATAGAAGATCTGGTCCAAAATAGGAAATATGGGAAGGAAAGCACAAAAGAGAGGATGGCTCAATTTCATCACTTCGACAAGAGATCCCTTTAAACTTATGTTTCAAATACTTTGCCTGGTGCAGAACCTTCTGTCAAAGATGTTTTGGCTAATTTTCTCTCAATACAAGAAGAAGTTTGAAAACAATAAACCCCCAAAGAACATGAAGACTGACATATTATATTTACACAGCCTAGGCAACCCAGCAATCACCAACTCAGTGAAGTCCTACAAAAGCCAGACAAACAAAAGCTAGAGGAGGGCAGTATTTGGGGGAGACAAGAACCCAGCATTAGACTCCCACCACCCAATGCATTCTATTGCATTTGTCCTATTTCAACACAGTGAGATAGGTTTGTAGTGACCTCACAGCATGTAAATGAAACCCTCTTTTCCTCATTTAGCTACCAGAATACTGTTAATCAGTACTGCAGTAGGGCAGGACGCTGGCTCCAGACACCACAAGAGGTCCTCACATATGGGTCTCCCTGGAAGCCAAGGATTTTGAAAGGTTAAGGATTTTAGTCCTTGCTTCATTTACCAATCCCTGGACAGCACTGGATGGATACAGGGTAATTGTCTTAAAACTTAGCTTTACCAACTTACATTTTAAATTTTAACATACATCCTGTTGTGCATGGTAGGCCTAGCCTAATCTAGTGAAGGATTGTGAGGAAAATGGAGTTAGTTTGGTCAGGCCCTCTTACCTCATCTCTGGCTGGGTATGATTCAGCACATCCTTTGTAAACAAGTTATGTAGGAGTACAGTTATTGTGCATGTGTGCCCGTGTACCCCTTGGCTTGTTGCCACTTGTGTAATCTTCAGTATGGAAAGCAACGGCTCCGAACTGTTGGTTGGAGGAGCTTGTATCTAAAAATAAAGCATGTCCACTTTGCGTGTGGCTGCTTGGTTTTTCTTTCAACTACCTGGATCAGGACCTGCACAGGACGGAGTAGAAAGTTCTGTGATCCAGCCCAACAAGTATGTATCTGGTATGCAAAGCAAGTGCCCTGCTCTAGGATTAACCTTCACCTAAACTTGGCTTCCCCTCTGGGCTTTTCACCTGGAACAGCCTCTCCTAACCTCTCTGTACCACCTTTTCCTGTTTATACTAATTCCCAGTCTTCCAGTAGAAGGAGATCAAGTCATAGGGCAACCCAGTCAAAACCTAGTCTCCCATGAACTATTTTCAAGGTGCAGGAAGTTTCAAGAGGACACTATGGAGAAAAGACAGCTCCAGTTGGCAAAAATGAGGTAGTTCGATAGGCTGTGCTCTCCAAATAGTTGCTCTCCGTGGTGATAAAAACAACAACAAAAAGTATTCCTACTGTGCAGACCTGGAGTTGCTGCTTCCCTATACCCAAGATTGTTCACGTGCCTGAGTACACAGTGCAGGAACGAGGGCCTTAGATTAAAATATACAAAGATACAAAACCAGAATATTTATATTAAGAAACAAAAGTTAAAATGCACAAGATACGTCATTCACACTCAGCTAGTGCAGTTAGCATCCTGGAGAAAGTGGGACCTAAGGCACACTTATCCAAGGGAGCAAATACAATCATATCAGCCCAGAATGAAATGGGAATGAGCTTAGGAGTAGCAGGTCTATAGCTTCTCCACCCACCCTTTTTGCCTGTCATTACAACCCATTGTTTGGGACAGTTTCCAGCACCCTATCCCAAGAAAGGGTTATGAGGAAACAATAAGTGACAAAAATTTGCCTTACTCCTGAGAGATTCCCTCCCACAGAATGTAGTGGCTTGCGAGTTGGGTCCGTTAATCTGGTCCTATGCATAATCATTTCACTCTGACATGGGAAATATTATTACAGATAATTTGATTATGATGTTCTTTGGGGTGTTCCTCTTTGGATTGAATTTGATTGGCAACCTCTAAGCTTCCTGTACCTGGATGTCATCTTTCTCCGTACTTGGGAAGTTTTCAGCCATTCTTGTCCTTGAATATGCTTTCTACATCTCTTCCTTTTTCCTTTCCTTTGGGTATGACAATTGTGTGGAGGTTATTTTGCTTGAGGGAGTCCCATATTTGCTGTATTTCTGTTTTGTTCTTTCTTCTTTTTGCTCTTCTGGTTTGGTAATTTCATGTCTTATTTTTGAGCTCATTGATTCTTTCCTCAGTTTGATTAGGTCTGCTGTTGGAGCTTTCTATTGAGGTTTTCAGTTCAGATAATGTATTCTTTATTTCTAGAATTTCTATTTTTTATTTTAATTTGTTCACTTCTTTTGTCAAGTTTCTCATACTGCTCCTGGATTTTTTTCCAGATATCATTTCATTTTCTATCTGTATTTTCTTGTGACTCCCTGAACATCCGTAAGAGGGTTATTCTGAATTCTCTGTCAGACATTTCATAAATCTGCTGTTCCTCTGGGTCCATTGTTGGTGTTTGGTTTGTTTCCTTTGATGGTGTCATATTTCTCTATTCTTTCTCAATATTTGTGTCTTTTTGATGATGCTTGGGCATTTGAGGAGACTGACACCTCTTCTAGGTTTTACAAGGGTTCTTTGGTAGTGTTAGACATTTACAGGTTAATATCAGAGCTTTGTCTCTGATCTGTGGGGGTTATTTTTGTTTGTTTTTTTCAGTTCTGGGTTGGATTTTTTTCCCCTTATTTTTTATTTTTTACTTTTTAAGTTTAAAAAAATCTTATTACACAATGCAAACATTTTTTCTGGCCCTTCACCTACTACCACAACTTAAACCGTGTACTGGAACTAATTTGTTGTCCTTTGGTTGATTCCAAAATTGGGGGAAATTCCTGTGGGGACAAGCTCTTCAGACCTGTGGTTGAGTTAAATTGCTACTTTGGTACTGATTCTCTGGGGAAGGCTTTCTGTGCAGCTTGAGTTTTAATTGTTGGCCTTTTAAGCAGTTACAGGTCTTGTGAGGGCGGATACACCTGGGCTGTGTGGAAATTCTGGCCTGGGACTGAGTCTTTGCAGCAAACTGCACCCCCTGCAGTTCTGTATCCTTGACTGGTCTCCAATGAGTGGGCCTGTGCCAATCGAAAGGCAGATCAGCTGCCCACACTGCACCCCAATGTTTCCACAGCAGGCCAGCCTCCCCTCGCACTCCAAATATTTCCCACAGGGCAGGCCATGCACTGGTTCCACTCAACGAGTCTTTGATGGCTCCTTTCTTTGGTTGGCTGGGCCTTTGGATGTCTCCTTTCTTTGGTCAGCTGGGTCCCTTGCTTCTATGTGGGTCCATGGGAACCCTGTCAATGGTCTCTCTGGCCTGAGCCTGGTATGGTGTGCTCTGAGGTGCTCTTCTCTCCTGCAGACTCAAGGTAAGTTCATGCAATGGGCTCAGCTGCAGCTTTTGCTGGCTCCTGCTCTGTGTGCTCCAGCTTCTTCCTGCCCTTCATGGGCCTTGATGCATCCTGGGCTCAAAATGGTTGGTGTGGTTCCTTCTTTCTCTCACCATGGCTTCTCCAACCTTTTCAAACTCTACAGACCACTTCTCCTTTTTTCCCAAGCCCCAGCAGTCCCTGGTTGGCAGTCATTGCTTTTTAATGGTTGTAAATTGATTGGTTGTGGGAGAGAGTCGTGCTGGGGACTGTCTATTCCACAGTCTTGATGATATCTCTCCTAATCTACTTTCTATTTCTACAAATTTGCCTGTTCTGGGTTTTCCTATAAATGTAATCACACAATATGTGATCTTCTGTGTCAGGCTTATTTCATTTAACATAATGTTTTCAAGTTTCATTCAAGTTGTAGCATGTATCAGTACTTCATTCGTTTTTATTGCCAAATAATATTCCACTGTATGGATATGTCACATTATATTTATTCATTCACCAGTTGATGGACATTTCCCCCCTGCTTTTTGGATATCATGAATAATGCTGCTATGAAAATTCATGTACACATTTTTGTTTTAATGCCTGTTTTCACATCACACCATATATTCCCTACTTCATATACTCCAATAAATGATGTTTAATAAATTCCAACTGGAGTGGAAATGCTAGGTCATATGGTAACTAAGTTTAATCTTTTGAGGAACTGCCAAACAAAATTTCAAAATTTCTGCACCATTTTACGATCCCACCAGCAATGTATAAGGGTTGCAATTCTTCCACGTTCTTGCTAACAATTATTATTTTCCATTTTTAAAAATTATAGCCATCCTGTTGGGTATGAAGTGCTTTCCATTGTGGTCTTGATTTGCATTTCCCTAATGACTAATGATGTTGAGCATCTTTTCACAGTTTTTAAATAAGATTCTAACTATTATCATTTATCCAACAGATATTTACTGATTCCTACTTTGGGAAAGTCATTCTTAAACTTTTATATGGCCTAGAATTTCCCAGCTAGACAATGAGTTCTTTGAGTGCAAACACCATGGCATGCATTGCTATAGCTCCAGTTTCTTGCTCAGAATACAAAATATACACATTGAATAAATAAACGGATCAATCATCATTAGATACAAAAATTCAGTGGGGAAGTCATAAGCAAGCATTTCTTAAGCACCTATTTTAGGTGTGCCTGGTGTCTGTTGTCAAACTTTAGTGATGGGCAGATTCAACTCTCAGGGTAATTTGTCACAGCCCCATTCATCTCTCTGCTCTATAATACAACTTTTCACTCTAACAAGGCTCTATCAATACCTGGATCCAAATAAGGGTGGGTATGATGTTCAAACACATTGTAAGAGGGAAAACAAACCCTGCTCCAAAGTCCAGGAAGTCAATGTGCCCCCTTCTTGCAAATAATGTGAGGCCTGGGTTATTCCTGACAATTCGGAGCAGTGTGTGCTTGGTGTACTAGAACCTTGTGCTGCTTTCTAGTGTTGGTGGATCTAAGAGAGTATTTTGTGTTTAAAGTGCTTCATTTCTGCCGGGAATAAGCCTACTCAGTCTTGGATAAATTAGCAAAATGATTCTGGCAATTTTCATCTATATTTATTATGAAAATTATATGTATATTTAATATACGTACTCACTGTTTATTCAGAATATGGAGTGAAAGAACAACATTGATTTATTTGAAACTTTGACTGTTTTGAACACTTTGTTTCAAAGGTATAAAATCATGTTGAAAATTGAAAACAGACTTTATTTACTAAATACATTAATGGTTTGCTTAAGACATTTTTCCGCCTCTTTTTTCCCATTTGTTATGTGCTCTAACAAATTAAGGATATTAGAAAGGCAGGGTGGAGGGCATGAGTCTTAATGCCAAGTAAGCCTTGGTTCACATCTACCTTTATCACTTGCTAAATATGTGATATTGGGTAATGTGGTAGGGAGAATAATGTGCCTCCCAAAGATGCCCATGTCCTAATTCCTGGAGACTAAATATGTTACCTTCCATGGCAAAATTGACTTTCCAGATGTAATTAAGGTAATTAACTAAGGACCTTGTATGGGGAGTGTAGCCTGGGTTATCCAGATGGGCTTGATCTAATCCCATTAGCCCTTAAAAGCAGAAAAATTTCTCCAACTGAGGTCAGAGTGATGAGGGGGAAGAGGGAGGCAGGCACAGGACATGCAGCAGAAGGAAAAGTTAGATTCAAACTATGTGGGAGTTGGACTCACCAGTGCTGGCTTGAAGATGGAGGAACCGAGCCAGGCTCCTCGCTGACAGCCAGCCAGGAAATGGGAATATCAGACCCACAACCACAAAGAATTTGATCCTGCTAACAACCAAAATGAGGCTGGAAGCTGATTCTCCCCCAGAGCCTCCAGTAAGAAGTACAACCCTGCCAATACCTTGAATTCAGTCTTGTGAGACCCTAAGCAGAGGACTCAGTTGTTCATGCCATACCTGGGTTCTGATTTACAGAACTGTGAGATAATAGATGAATGTCGATTTAAGTTGCTAAATTTATGGCAATTTGTTACAGTAACAGTAAGAAACAAAGTAAGTTACTATCTGCAAATTGGGAATAACTCTGCCTACCTTGAAGAGTTGTAAAGATTAGAATTTTCATATACATATATAAAATACCTAGCATATAGTGCCAGATAATAAATGATACCTTCATATGTGGAGGCACTAGGATGAGAAATGGAAAGAGAGTAAATGTTCATAGAAAGAAAAAGGGTCTTTGTTAAAATGTGAAGCTTCTGGAGCATGAGGTAAAACTCAGCTGCCTTATATTACACTGATTGGCTATTACACTGGATGTTGGTAACAGCTTGAGAACATCTGCTCACCTGCTTCTGCTGCCTATTCAGAAAATATAGCATGTTATAGTGATAAGTGATGCAAGGAAGTGTTGTGAGGCAGTAAATATTTAAATGAACTTTAATAAATCACTGGAGATATTATGCCATGTGACTGCATCCTTTCCCACTACTGCTAAAACAATTCTCTGATTTTCTGTTTTCATAATGAAGAAATTAGTAGTAGGAGAAAAAATAAATCCATTTATGTTGAGTCCTACTGGCATGACTTTCCCCTTCTAGGGGATCTGAGGGATAGGGAATGACCCCAAGGAATGAATACTAGATCCCCTAGAGTCATGGTAAAGCCCCAGTCCCAGTGGGGAAGTAATGAAACATCTTCTGTCTCTCTGTGGTACAAGGACATAGATTATTCCTGAGTGGATGCTAGAAATTGAGAAATGAAAATTATTAAGAAACAATTACAATGTAATTGTCTGTCATCTCCCTTCCTGTACCCTCCCACCTTGCCTCTGGGCACAGACAGGCATCCCTTGTGTATTAGTCAGCTTTGTTGTAACAAACAACCCCAAAACCTTGGGTAGCTGGTACAATGATTTATTTCTTCCTCATGTTACATGCTGGCAGATTTGGGTCTGTTCCTGGCTGTGAGTCAGTTTCATGCCTTTTCTCATTCTGGGACTCAGGATGCAGGAGAAGCCCTTATTTCGGATTTGCAATACTTGTGGAACAGGGAAAGAGAAAGAACCAGAGCTGTACCATACAATTTAGCTTGACCTCTGCTAAGATATGACATATGTCATTTTGCCAAATACAACATAACAGGATGAGGAAGTATACCCCTCCCATAGGAGGCACTGCAAGTCACATGGCACTATGGATGGGATATGTAATCTTCTTAAGAGGAACAGGAGGGCAAATCCTTGGGAACCACTTATCCAATATATCACAACTTGCTCTCAATCCTTCTTAAACAAGACTTCCTTCCTAATAACTCTTCCTTGAAGTATAGATCCCGGGGTTCCTATACTGACCCCAGAGGACATGACCTTTTTCTGGTGATTTAGAGTTTCTATCTTTAGATAGGATATACTCTATACCTACTGCCATGTAGAAAGGAATGCAAATTGTTTCAAGGATATAGGGACTTACTGAGAAATGAGTAAAAAGATATTTCCTACTTTTGGGTGGGATGAACTTGCCTGGAATATCCTCATGGCTGTACATAGCCCAGGTAACCCAGGCACCGACCTAGCTTTTTCTGAACACAAGTCAGCCTCTTGGAGGCTACTTCACAGTAGAGATGATTTGCTCTCAAAACTATTTTGACTCAAGTTGAAAGACAATCAAAGGAATAAGCAATGGGTTTTGCTTTGCATTAGAGAGAACTTTGCATCAGAAAGAAGCTGTCATAATGAGCCTGTTTATATTTGGTTAAGAGACATGTTCATCTCACCATATGGGCCTTTGGGAAAGTAATAGCAAAATTCTTTACTTACAACAATTCTTGCCTGACGATTATCAAAACAGAATGCTGGCTTTCACCAAAACTTTTTCTAATCAGAAAAAAAGCTGGCTGATTAGGGACTGTGAACCTAGAGGGACCCCTTGTATTAGTCTGTTTCTGTTGCTTATAACAAAATACATGGAACTGGCTAATTTGTAAGAAAAATAAATTTATTGCTTACAGTTTAGGAGGCCGGAAAGTCCGAAGTCCAGGGAACACATCTGCCTGGTTGGTGGCAACAGTTACTCAGGGGTCTCACAAGACAGAAATGGCAGAGCAGAGATAGACTAACCTCTCATGTGCTCTTCTTTTAAAGCCCTCAGAACCACGCCCCTGACCACCATTATTAATCCATTCACTATGGCATGGTCCTACAATCTAATCACCTCTTCAAGGCCCTACCTTTCAATTATCATAATAGGATTTCCCACCCTCAACACTTACAGTGGGAATTAGGCTTCTAATATATAAACTTTGAGGATGCAATTCAATCCACAGCACCCGTGTTCTCCAGACCCTTACTGGATCTATAAACGAAAGGCTCTTTCCTGACCAATGATAATGGGACTTATTTTATTTCATCTTACACAGACCTGTGAACCCATTTTATCAGAGAAATTTTTACTCCTACGTTAGCATAAACACCATGAAACCCCTTTTTCTACTTCTTATAGTCTCTGGGTTTTTCTACCTCAGAGAATTCCTTAAGAGATTACTGGTATGAAAGTAACAAATTCACTTTAAAAAGTCACTGGGGGAGGATCTTTTTAAAATTCTTTGAAAGGTAGTTCCATATAGGCAGTTTTCCTTGATAATATTTTGTTCCTGCATATATATATTAAATATATTATATATAATGTACATATATCCTAAACAGTTCTTTTAATATAATATCAGTGCATTTAAAAATTAAATAAAATGAATGAATCTAAAATTATATATACTTCTAAGAATTTGAGAAATTCCATGCTGAATCTGACCTAAAGCTTTGGTCAAGGGTGGTGAGTAGTGGCACCATTACTGCTACTCTTCCCAACCCACACCCTAGTAGACATCACTAATTAATTACTACACTCTCTCTTGCTAAGCCTGGGAAGGGAATTTCTTTTGGACCACCATTATGCTGTCAACTGGGATTTAAAACAAAACAAAACAAAAAGCATCTTCATTCTCTGCTGGATATACTACTACTTGCTATTCTGTGTTTCCTAAAACTAACTCTTTCAAGGTTTAGGACTGGGATCAAAGTGAAGAGAGTAATGTTGTCCTATAATTCTGGTGTTCTGTGGTTTTGTTAACCAATGTAGATTTATTCTGTCCATGTTGCAGTTTTATAGATTTTGAATCTATCCCTTCTCAATCTTTGTCTTTCCACACAGAGAATCTGAACATAATTATATCTGTTCTCACAAGTCAACCCTTCTCCATGCATACATCCTTTTGATCATCTAAATTACCCTACTCTGTGATAAAGCCAATTATAAAATACCTTTCTTAGGGTGTAGCTTAAACACTGTTCATGCTGGGCCAGGTTAGAGAACTCAAGTGAAAGGGGCAAGTAAGGTATGGTACTGGCATAAAAACAGACACACTGATCAATGGAATAGAATAGAGAATTCAGAAGAAGGTATACCTGTTCCCCAGTGTTCATCGCAGCTCTCTTTATAATAGCCAAGAGTTCGAACCAGCCCAGATGTCCATCATCGGATGAGTGGATATGGAAAATATGGTACATCTACACAATGGAATACTACTCAGCTATAAAAACGAATGAAATGCTGCCATTTGCAACAACATGGATGGACTTTGAGAGAATTATATTAAGTGAAACGAGTCAAGCACAGAAAAAGAAATACCACATGTTCTCACTTATTGGTGGGAGCTAAAAATTAATAAATAAAATCACACACACACACACACACACACACACACACAAAACCGGGGGGGGGGAGATATAACAACTACAATTTCTTGAAGTTGATACGACAAGCAAACAGAAAGGTCATTGTTGGGTGGGAGGGAGGAGAGGGAGGAGAGAGGGAGGTTTTGGTAAAGGGCCAGAATAATCAACCACAATGTATGTCGACAAAATAAAATTAAAAAAAAAAAATAAAGCATGAAAACCAGATGCTAAAACGAACAAACAAAAAAAAAAAAAGGAAGCCCAGTAAACAGCCAATTTTTCAGGGGGTAGAGAGCAGACAGTCTGTGATCTGGTCCAGCACCTAATGTCCTCTGTACCACGCCGACCATCTGCACTCTAGCATCCCTGCACAACTAGGCCAGGAGAAGAAACAGATGATTAAAAAAAAAAAAAAAGATAAGAAAGGGACAAGTAAGGGGCTTTATGCTCTAGAAAAGTAAGGGATCCGGGACAATCATATAGCCCATGTTTCTTCAGACATTACCCATCTGTGGCTCCCAGATAAATTCACTTTGCCTTTTCTTTCCTATTTTTCCCAGATTCAATTACTCTGAACCCCTACCCATACAAATGTTCACAGTCTGATCTTTATAATCCTTTTTACTCACAAATTGTTCACTTACAAGTTTCAAACTTAACAGGAGTTCTCACTCCAAAGGGTTAGTTCTGATTACTCTTATTTGCTGCTGAAGATTAAACAGGCAAACAAACCATTAAAATAAATGTTCTAATTGCTGCTGCTGTTCTACACCAAAAGTCTAGGATCTCCACTGAAACTAAGCCTGGATTGATCCCCACTATTGGTGCTGCTGTTGCCTCTCCCACACCATTGGGACTTGGGAATAAAAAAATATGCTCTTCCCGCTGGTTTTATGGTCATCCCTGAATGTTCTATGTCTCACTCTGACAGACACATCAGTTGTTTCCCCCAGTGTGCAACCATAACACTAGTAGGGCCAGCAAAAGCTGATGTATCAACTGTCATCTCATCTAGGACTAGCTTGACTCTAGTGTCACCTTTGGGTGACTAGTCAAACTTTCTTCTCACTCCCATGAGCCCCCCATTTTTTAAATAAAATTGTTTTACCATTTATTTGTACACATTTGTGGGGTACTGTGTGTTGTTTCAATACATGCATATACTGTACATTGATTCACTTAGGGTAGATAGCGTAGCTTTAATCCACAATTTTTCCTCCCTCCCAGCTTCTGGTAAACATTATTCTACTCTCTACTTCTATGAAAACCATTTTTTTTTTTTTTTACGTTTCACATATGAGTGATATCATGTGGTATTTGTTTTTCTGTATCTGACTTACTTCACATAACATAATGGTCTCTGGTTTCATCCATGTTGCTGCAAAAGATAGGATTTCATTTTTTATAGCTTAATAGTATTCCATTGTGTATATATACCATCGTTTGTTTTTCTTTTAATCTACTCACCCATTGATGGACATTTAGGTTGATTCCATCTCATGGCTATTGTGAATAGTGTTGCAATGAACATGGGAGTGCAGGTGTCTTTTTGAGATGTTGATTTCATCTCCTTTGGGTATACACCCAGTAGTGGGATAGCTGGGTCATAAGGCAGATCTATTTTTAATTCTCTGAGAAACCTCCATACTATTTTCCACAATGGCTGTACCAATTTACATTCCCACTAACAATGTAAGACAGTTCCCTTTTCTCCACATCCTCACCAGCATTTGTTATTTTCTGTCTTTTTGATAATAGCCATTCTAACTGTGGTGAGATGATATCTCACTATGCTTTTAATTTGCCTTTCCCTGCTAAAAATAAATAAATAAATTCACACACACCCCCCCACACACAAAACCGGTGGGGGGGAGAAGATATAACAACTACAATTTTTTTGAAGTTGTTACAACAAGCAAACAGAAAGGACATTCCTGGGTGGGACGGGGGAGAGGGAGGAGGGAGGGAGATTTCGGTGACGGGCCATAATAATCAACCACATTGTATATTGACAAAATAAAAAAATTTAAAGGAAAAAAAAGTAGATCCCAATAGGATACATTGAATATGATACAATTTGGGTAAAATTTTACATTAACAAAATCATGTTTTGCATATATAGAATCAAAAAAAATTGCCTTTCCCTGATGGTTAGTGATGTCAAGCACCTTTTCATATACTTGGTAGCCTTTTTTGTATCTCTGCACGTTTTTTATTACTGTATTTATCATTATACAATGTAATCATTTTTTCTGGCCCTTTACCAATTTTCCCACTTCTGGTTGCCTCAGTTCTGTTCTTTCCTTTTGAAAGTTCAACAAATTATTGTTATTGTATCTTTCTTTTTTTGTTGATTTTTATATTTTTCAGCTTTCTCTTATGAGTGAGGTCATATGGTATTTCTCTTTCTGTACCTGGCTGATTTCACTGAACAAGAGTATTTAAACCCTAAACCATTGCCAAGTCCATTTCCTTTACCCCTCAGTGGTATTCATTTACATCCTTATCTGAGAACAGTGGTGGTGTACTGCTTTACATTTGTATTATTTAAAAGGGATATTGCAAGATTTTTTTCCAGAATAAAGAATATCCATTTTAAAGGTGAATTGCTCTCTAACTCTGTAAAATAACTTCTAGAATTTTTTTTATTTGTGAAGGATGTTACATTTATTTTATTTTACAAGGGACTAATATCAATAATATACAAGGAACTCAAGCAATTACACAGTAAAAAATCTTCTAGAAATTTTAAAATAATAGTTCTCCATCTTATAAAAGTAAAGTGTTTTTGCTGCCAGGTACTCTGTGACATTCATAAAAGGGAAGGATGATCTTTTCAGGCATTTTTAAAGAAGGTCATTCTGTCATGACCTCATGGGCCCTTGCTTTTGGGAAAAGTTTATAGCCCTTGATCTCTTTCCAGGGCTAGATTCTGAGCTATCAGTATAGTTTCTTTTGTCCCGTATATGTGCCTATCTAGCTTTTTTGGACCACAGTGATGAGGTGACATTCATGTACCTTACTTGATCCTCTAATCAATTAGATTGCTATTATAGTGAAATGAGCATGGCTAGTTAAATAGAATGTCCCTGTATAAGGTGATGTCAATCTTCACCCATTATCCTATTCCATTAATTTTCAATTTTCAGTCTAGAGCCATATGCAATTCTGCTTACCCTGTCACTCACAACGAAGTCATTGATGAGTGTCTGAAAGGACACAAACAGTTTTCTATTTTTAGTAGCTTTCTTTTCTAAAAAAAGGAAAATGGAAGCTTTATTTTAAATCCTCTTGCATAGCAGTGTAGTTTCTTATTACCAATTGGAATAAATAAAAATCCCACCTTAAAATATGAAGAGAATAACCCATATTTGAATAAAAACATTATTGAGAACCGGAAACTCTGATTTACATGGCCCCAGCTGGGGTTGCCAGATTTAGCAAATAAAATACAGGAAAACCAGTTAAATTTGTATTTCAAATAAATAATTTTTTTTAGTATAAGTATGTTTCATGCAATATTTGGGACATACTTGTACTAAAAAAATTTTGATGTTTATCTGAAATTCTAATTTCACTGGGCATCCTATATTTTATGGGGCAAGCTAACCCCCAGCTCTGCTGGTCTCTTAGAATAGGTGCCTAGCGCAAGTCTTAGCAGTAGACAGTTGGCATCAGACATGTCCAGCAGCAAACAGACATTTTGATATAGGTATGGCATGGCAGGTGGCATTAGATAAGTGTCTAGGCAGGCAGGTGGGCATGATCATGGTGGTCCAGGAGCAAAGATACTGCCACAAGGTCTGAAGACTCAAGACCAAAAACAGGACCCCAGCGGGAAAGAAACTGGTGTATACAGCATTGGATTAAGGTGGCCCATAGGAATTAGGCAATAATTAGATAGAGCCTAATTGCTAGAATAGAAGTATATGATAAGATCTCAATGACTACAACTAGGGTGTAAGATCAAAGCAAGATCAGAGGCAAAGTTATTCATATCCAGCTATTGGAATAGAGCTCTTTACATTTTCTGATCGGAGCAGATTGTCAATTACATGGTCCCAAAGTCTGGATGGTACTGAGCTTGTGTTTAAGGTTAAGTAACCACTGCTTTAGAAAAAGTGACTTATTGGGGTGTTGAGGATTGGGCTGCAGAAAATCAAGAGTCATTTACTGACATTCAGTTTAGTTTTAAAGCAAGGGGTATTTATTGAGCCTCCACTACAAGCACAACGCTAGGTTAGGAACTATGGGCACCATGAGACATCCCCTTTGTCCTTAACTTTCTGTAAAGACATTCTTTTGCTAGGTAAGTTATTGTATTTGGACTTCAGTCTGGACAAGATGATGCAGATCTCTTTCTTCCTGCTCTTCTATGCTAAATACAACTACAATCCCTGGAACTAATATAAGAGGCAACCAATGAGAATCAAAGTGGGGACAAATTAGTAAATAAGACAAACTGGTCTGGGACCCCAATATCCCACCTCTTCCCCACCTAACAGCAGAAGGCAGCCCACACCCAACATTTATCAACCCCTATTCTAGCAACAGAAGGAAGTAAACTAGGTAATACTAGTTGAGTCAGTACTACCCACAACGGGGATAGACCAATATCCCCCTGCCCCCGTATTAGTTTTTTAGGGCTGCCATGACAAATCACCACAGATTGTGTAACTTAAACAACAGAAATTTATTTTCTCATAATGCCGAAGGCTAAAAGTCCAAAATCAAGTTCTGCAGAGTTGCTTTTTCTGAGGCCTTTCTCCTTGGCTTACCGGTGGCCACCTTCTACTGTATCCTCACATGGATTTTCCTCTATGAGTGCACATCCCTTGCATCTCTTCCATTTCTTATAAGAATTTTAGTCAGATTGGGTTAGGGCCCGTTATAATGGCCTCAAATTAACTTAATCACCTCTTTAAAGACCCTATCTTTAAATAGTCTTATTCTGAGGTATCTTGGATTAAGTGTTGAACACATGAATATTGGTGGAGGGGATATAATTCAGCCCAAAACATTTCCCACACTGCTAACAATGATGGGTTGTGGGGAGGTGCTCTCCTTCACAGAACCTTTGTCTCTCTTCCCTCGCTGGTAGACACTACAGCAAGATGAGCCCTGCCACAATGAACTGATGGGTCAGAAGCATTCTCCATCTGCCATAATCAAGAAAATTCTAGAGAAGCCTCTTTGTTTCTGCAGGCTCAACACTACCATCCTGCATTAATTATTATTATTTTTTAAATTTCCTGTATTTTTTGATGCCCTTCCATCTGGGACCTTGCTGATTGGGAAGGGACTGCCTCTTCCAGACTTGGATAATTCCTAGAGATAGCAAACAGCTTACTTGCATGTAAACCAACCAATTGTAAATCCATATTCTTCGTACACCTTTTGTCAGACTCCTGCAGTCTGGGACACTATTCTTCTACCCTGTATCATCCCTAGGCCAGGCAACAGATAACCAGGGACCACTCATGTTGCCCAGAGCTTACAAAAATTATTCAAATTTTCCAATTTTACATCTGGTAAGTTTGCCTACCCTGCCTTGCCTATTCTGTCCCATGAAAACCACAATAAAAGCCCTGACCCATGCTTTCCCCCTTGCTTCTTCTGCCTCCTGATCAACCCTGGTGTTTCCCTGTGTAGTCCTACATGGCATGCCCCCTCTGCTATGGTCTGAATGTTTGTCCTCTCCAAAGCTCACGTGGGAGCTTGATATACAATGTGGCAGTGTTGAAATGTGGGGTCTTTAAAAGGTGATTGGATTGTGAGGAATATGCACTCACAATCAGGTTAATCTATTCATGGAGTAGTGCATTAATAATTAAATGGGTTGTGTTGACTGGTGGCTTTATAAGGAGAGCAAGTGAGCATGTTAAAAAAGCTACTGCCTTTCTTGCCTTGGGATATTCTGTACTACCTTGGGATTCTGCTGAGAGCCCCTACCAAGAAGAAGGTCTTCACCAGATGTGTCCCTGGACCTTGGACTTCCCAGTATCCAAAACTGTAAGGAGAAATTTTGTTTCCTTATAAATTACCCAGTTTCAGGTGTTCTGTTAGTAGTGACAGAAAGTGTACGAATACAAACTCCTATTGTGAACTGTGAGTAAAAAAAATTTCAGTAGCAATCATATCCTGATCTATGGGCCTCACCATACCTAAATAAAAACAAAATCATAAGTATATTTTAAAACACCTCTCCACCAATTATTTGTTGGCCTGGGGAAACCCTTTCTGCCCCCTCAGCCTGCATCAGCAGGGACCAGTAAGAACCCAATGAGTATCAGATAAGTCAAGCAAACCAAAATAACACCAAAGAACTCTAAAAATTGGTATGTCATTGGAACCACAGCCCACAAAAGTAAGCTAGGACCTGTGTGTTAAACCTAAATGTGCAGAATGCCTGCTAAAATAAAAGATTTTAAATAGGACCCAGAGTTGCCTTCCATATTATACAATAATAAATCACCCCTCATACAAAGAATCAGGAAAATCACAAATTGAATAAGAAAAGACTCAACTGACACCAACACTGAGATGAAACAAATGTTAGAGTTATCTGATACAAATTTTAAAGCAGCCAACATAAAAAAAAAATGATTCAAAAAGAAACTAAGAATTTGCTATGGTTTTAATGTGTTTCCTAAAGTTCATGTGTTGGAAACAATCCCCAATGTAACAGTGTTGGAATGTGGGGCTTAGTGGGAGGTGTTTAGATGATGAGGGCTCTGCCCTTATTAATGGATTAAAGTTATCATGGGAGTGAGTTCTTTATTGCAGGGATGGGTTTCTTATAAAAGTAAGTTTGACCTTTTTTTGCCCTCTCTCGCCCTCTCTTGCTCTTTTGCCTCTGTCATGGGATGACACAGTAAGAAGGCCCTCACCAGAAGTAGCTCCTAAATCAGACTTCCCATCCTCCAGAACTGTGAGTCAAATAGATTTCTCTTCATTATAAATTACCCAGTATGTGTTATTCTATTATAACAACACAAAATGGACCAAGACAGAATTCTCTTGTAAGAAATGAACAACAGAAAAATCTCAACAAAGAGTAAAAGTTATAAAAAAGAACCAAATGAGACTGTAGCACTGAAATATACTATAATCAAAATTAAAAATTCTCTGGATGAACTCAATGATGGATTGAAGATGACAGAGTGTAAATTCAGTGAACTTAAAAACAGAACAATAGAAATTACCTGATCTGATCAACAGACAGAAAATAGATTTTAAAGCTTGAACAGAGCTTTTGGGATCTGTGGAACAATAACAAAATGTTCAATTTGTGTCACTGAAGTCCTAGAAGTAGAGGAGAAAGATTTAGTCTGAATGAATTTTTTTTTAAAGAAATAATTTCTGAAATGTTCTCAAATTTGGCAAAAGACATAACTCTACAGACTCAAGAAGCTGCATGAACCCCAAATAGAATAAACACACATGCAAAAATCAATTGCAAGACATAATAATTAAAATTCTAAAAAGTTAAGGAGACAAAAATAGAATAAGTCATAAATGCAGCCAGAGAGAGAACATATTACTTATAGCAGAAAAACAAATCAAATAACAGTGGATTTCTCATCTGAAACCATGGAAGCCAGAAGGAAGTGGCACAATATTGAAAGGAACGAATTGTTGACCATAAATTCTATATCCAGGGAAACTATCCTTCGGGAATGAAGGGGAAATAAAGACATCCTCAGATGAAGGAACACTAAATGAATTTGTCTATATCAGACATAACCTTAAGGACTGGCTGAAGGAGATTCTTAAAAAGGAAATAATACAGGAATATCGAAGCACCAGGGAGGAAGAAAGAATAATGGAAAGAACATAAATATTAGTACATGCCATAGACTATTTTTCTCCTCATAAGTTTTATGTCATATCTGATGATTGAAACAAAAATTAGAACACCTTTTGGTACTCGAGAGAGTGATTTTTAAAAGTTGGGAAGGTAAAGAAACCTGAACGGAAGTAAAGTTCTCGTACTTTACTCAACGTGGTAGATGTTGATACTGGTAAGCTATGACAAGCCACATTTGTATAATCTAACATGCACATCAACCATTGTGAAACTATACAGAACTTAAACTCAAAATCATCTTATAAATTCTAAAAAAAATCCCTGTAACCCATAGGAAGGCAAGAAAGTAGGAAAAAAGGAACAAGAACCAGAGGAAATAAAATTAAAACAAGTAATAAAAAGGCAGATTTAAGCCCTAATATGTTAACAATCACCTTCAATGCATATGGTTTAGATACACCAATCAAAGACATTGATTGGCAGAGTAAATTAAAATTAAAAAAAAAAAAAACAAACACATTCTATTTACTGTTTACAAAAACTCACTTCAAATTTAACCACATAGGTAAGTTGAAAATAAAAGGATGGAATAAGATATACCATGCAAATAATTTTTTAAAAAGCAGGGTTGATATATTAGTACCAGATAAACTTCAGAGCAAAAAATATTACTAGAGACAAAGGACATTAGATAATGATAAACAGATCAATTCACCAAAAAGATACAGCAATCCTAAATGTGTATTCAATAAACAGCCTCAAGATGCATGAAGCAAAAATAGAGATGAAGTGAATAATAGACAACTCCACAATTATAGTTGGGATCACTGACACTCTCTTAGTAACAGATAAACCTGCTAGACAGAAAATTAGGATATAGAAGAACTGAACACCTTCAACCAGTCAACCAGGAGAATCTAATTCACATATATAGAAACACACTACCCAATAATAGAAGAATTATGTATTTTTTTCAAGTGCTCTTGGCACATTCACCAAGCTAGACCATATCTGGGACTATAAAACAACACTCCAAAATGTAAAAGAATTGAAATTACAGAGTGTTTTCTGATCATGATGGAATGAAACTAGAAATAAATAATAGAATGGCGACAGGAAGTTCTCTAAAAATGTGGAAATTAAACAACACAATTCTAAGTAATACAGGATCAAATGAAGTCTCAAGAGAAACCAAACAAAACATTGAACTGAATGAAAATGAAAACGCAACATACCAAAATTTGTAGAATATGGCTAATGCAGTGCTAAGAGGTAAATTTATGGCACGAAATGCTTTCAGTAGACATGAGGAAAGTCTTAAAGCAGTAATCTCAGTCCTCAAGAAACTAGGAAGAGAACAAAATAAACCCAAAGCAAATAGAAGGAAAGATGTAATATTTATCAGAGAAGAAATCAATGAAATTGAAAATAGGAAAACAATAGAAAATCAATAGAACAACAAAAAAACCCTGCTTTTGAAAAAAATCAATAATTAGGATGATTGACAAAGATAGAAAAGAAGAAGATGCAACTCACTGTTGTCAGGAATGAGACAAGGAATGTCCCTATAGATTCTGCAGCCATTCAATAGATCATAGGGCAATACTATGAACAAATTTAAATCAAATTTGACAAATTAAGGGGCTGGCCAGTAGCTCAGTTTGGTAGAGTGCAGCCTTGTAACACCAAGGTCACAGGTCCTGATCCCCATGCCAGCCACACACACACACACAAAGCTTTATAAATTTGACAAATTAGAAGACGTGGGCCAATACCTTGAAAACCACAAACTACCAAGACTCAGTGAAGATGAAATAGATAATCTGAATAGGCCTATAGCCACTAAATAAATTCGTAATTAAAAATTCCTGAAAAAATCTCCAGGCTCAGATGATTTCATTGGGAAATCTACCAAACATTAAATAATTAATACCAATTTTCATAACCTTTTCCAGAAAATACAAGAGAAGGGAACACTCAACCCATTTATTTTATGAGGCTAACATTATTCACATAACAAAACCAGATGAGGATAGTACCAAAATGAAGGAAGGAAGGAAACAACAGGCTAATGTCTCTCATGAACTTAAATGCAAAAATCCTCCACAAAATATTATCAACCCAAACCCAACAATGTATTAAAAAAAAACATGACCAATTGGGATTCATTCCAGGTATGCAAGTCTCATTCAACATTAAAAATTAATGTAACCTACCATATCAACAAGTTAAATATGAAAAATCATGTGATCATATTAATTGACCCAGAAAAAGCATTTGACAAAATTTAACATCAATTTACCATAAAAATTCACAGTAAGTTAGTTATACAGGGGAAATACCTCAACCTAATTTAAAAAATCTACAAAAAACTTGCAACTAACATCACACTTAATAGTAAAAAAATGAGTGCTTTCCCCCTAAGGTTGGGAACAAAGCAAGGTCGTACAATTTTATCACTTATTCAGACTGTATTAGAAGTACTAGCCATTACATTAAGAAACATAAAAGGCATACAGATTAGAAAGAAAAATAACACTACCCCTATTGCAGATGACATGATTGTCTATTTATAAAATTCAAAGGAATCTGCAAAATAAAAACTCCTAGAATTAATAGAGTTCAGCTAAGTCAAAGGATACAAGATCAATATACAAAAATCAGTCATATTTCTATACACTAACAATAAACATACCTCCACTGAAACACAATATTTAAAATCCCTTGAAAGAAAATTAAATGCTTTAGTATACATTTTAAAAAAAACATATACAGAATCTTTATGCTGAAAATTACAAAATATTGATGAAAGAAATAAAAGGAGACACAAATAAATAGACATACACAGCATGTTCATTAGTTGGAAGTCTCAACATAATAAAAAGTTATGAAAATTGGTCTTATTTAAATGTTTAAAACTCCTAAAAATAGGACTTTGACTCAAATCCTATCAAAATCCAATGAATATTTTTTGTAGTCGTAGAAAATCTTGATCTAAAATTTATATGGAACGGTATAGGCTATAAAATTGCAGAAACTAACATGACGAATAATAAGGTGGGAGGAATCATGCTGCTGATATTAAGGTTTATTACATAGCTACAGTAATCAAGATAATGTGGTATTGGCAAAGCAATATACACATAGATCAATTAAACAGAATGCAGAACCCAGAAATAGACCCACAACAATACGCTATGCTTATCTGATTTTTGACAAAGGTACAAAAGCAATTCAATAAAAAAGGTGCAGCCTTTTCAATAAATGGTCCCAGAGCAATTGGGCATCAATAGGGAAGAAAAAAAAATAAAGAACAACCTTGGCCTGAAAGCTCACACTTTATACAAAAATTAATCCAAAATAAATCATATACTTAAATATAAAATGTAAAAGTATAATCTTTTAGAATAAAAATGGAATATCTTTAGGAGCTAGGGTTAGACAAGATGTTCTTAGACTTGACCCCAAAACCATGATCCATAAAAGAAAAAAATTGATAAACTGGACTTCATCAAACTTAAAAACTTATTCTGGGGCTGGCCTGGTGGCGCACTGGTACAGTGCGCCGCTTGGGAGCGCGGCGGCGCTCCCGCCGCGGGTTCGGATCCCACATACAGACCAGCCGCTCACTGGCTGAGCGAGGTGCAGGCGCAACACCGAGGGTTGCGATCCCGTTGCCGGTCCCGGTCCGGTACAGGCGCGACACTGAGGGTTGTGATCCGTTGCCGGTCACGAAAAAAGACAAAAAGGAAAAAAAAAAAAACTTATTCTGGGAAAATCTCAGCAAAAAGAACAAAATAATCTAAAGGCTATAAGAAAGTATTTGCAAACCACGTATCTGACAAGGGACTGTATCTAGAATATATTTAAAACTCTCAAATCTCAACATTAAAAACAAAAACATTTAATTGGAAATTGGGCAAAAGACAAAAACATTTCACCACAGAGGACATACAGATGGCGAATAATCACATGAAAATATGTTCAACCTTATTAGTAATTGGGGAATTGAAAATTAAAATCAGTATGAGATGTCACTACACACCTATTGGAATGGCTACAATAAGGAATAGTGACTAGACTAATTGCTGGTGAAAATATGCAGTAACAGGAACTCTCATTCATTGTTGGTTGGATTGTAAAATGTTAGTCACTCTGAAAAAATTTTTGGCAGTTTCTTTAAGAACTAAACATGCAACTACCATATAACCCAGAAATTGCACTTGGGTAATTATCCCAGAGGAATGAAACTTATGAGTATATTCACACAAAAACCTATACATAAATATTCATAGCAGTTTTATGTGTAATAGCCAAAAACTGGAACCAGCTCATACATTCCTCGGCAGGAGAAAAAATTGTACTACATTAATATTGTGGAATACTACTCAGGAATAAAAAGGACCAAAATACTGATACACGTAACAATGTGCATGAATCTCCAAGGAATTATGCTAAGTACAAAAAGCTAGTCACAAAAGGTTATATACTGTATGATTCCATATGATAACATTTTTGAAAGGATCAAAATGGATAACAGGTTAGTGGTTGCCAGGGGTTAGGAACAGTGGGGTAGGTGGCAGGAGAAAGCTGGGTGTGGTCATAAAGGGTAATATAAAGGATCTTCATGGTGTTGGAATAGTTTAGTTTCTTGACTGTGGTGTTGGATACAATAAACTTACACAGGTGATAAAATTGTATAGACCTTAATCCACATACACAAACATGAGTACAAGGAAAATTGGGGAGATCTGAATAAGATGGGTGACATTGTATTAACGTCAATGTCCTGGTGTGGTATTGTATTATAGTTCAGAAGATGTTGCCATTGGAGGAAACTGAGTAAAGGGTACATGGGACCTGTCTGTATTATTCCTCACAACTGCATATGAATCTACAGTTATTACAGAAAATTTTCAGTTAAGAAAAAAATGATTGTGTTTGCCTTCCTGGCAATCATATCATTTGAAATTGAAATGGAGTCATTTTGAGGACAAGTATTGAACATGTTGGAGGAAAATGTCTGGATTCTCTTACTCTAGACCGCTTCTTACCTCCTTTGTGCTCTTGCAATTTGATCATGTCTCAAGGATTCCCACAACTCTGTGTCTTGAAAGAAAGCTACAGGTGAATTAGCTACTGTTTTCTTTTCTTTATTTTACATACATGTTGGATACAATGTTGATTTTCAATAATTGTGTACAATGTGTGGTGGTGTTCTGACTCATAACTGGGAACTGAATCCACAGATAAACAAATGAACAATAAAGAGAGACAAAGAGAAAGAAAGAAAGAAACAACAATCATAGCAATATGTTGAAGTTTTAGAAAACTAGAGGTGGAAAAGGGGAGAGGAGACGGGAGGGAGGGGGGCTAATGAGGAATTAGTCAACAGACACAAAGAATGATTGCATATTGTAATGATGAATAAGCTACAGTTTTCTATGTCTTATAACCAGAAAACATAGTCGTGGTGTCTTAGATTCTGCGTCACTAAAAAATTCAGTCTGTCAAGAACCCAGGAATAGAGAAATAGTTCTTTCTCCCTTAGTCTCCAAAATACGCAAGAGAAAATGGCTGAGGAGGATTAGATAGTCCAGATTCTGCTTATGAAAAATCTAGGGAAGTTAGAAAAACTGGAAATTGCTCATCCCTTGAAGTTACTCAGAAGTAAAAGCAGGTAAGAGAGTCCCATTATTTCTACTGTTGCAGAGGACAGAAAACTGCAGTGAAGGTAGAGCAAGTAGAGAGTAATAGAAAAATACTCCTGGAGTTAAAGTTGGCCAAGAGGTATGGTCATTACAAGTCTGTGGGCATAGACTTCATTTTTTCTTTTTGCTATGATATGACTGAGATTTTTAAAATGTTCTTAGGCATGATGTGACAATGAGACTTTTAAAAATCAATCAAATTTCATAAACTTTGATTTAGGGATATCTTTGCATGAGGCAGAATGCGTCGGACAGTTGGTTATTAGAATGCATGAACTCTTTCAGAGTGAAATTGAAAAACATGGAAGAAATTATTCTGTTGACTACTATGAATAAATTTCTAACCACAGTGATTTGAGTCTGAGCTCCTTTTGAGTTATGTGTTCTTCCATCACACTATAGAGGTGAAGTTCTCTTCACATATGTATAATATTTTAACTACTATGTAAGTAATATTCAGCCTTCTAGTCAAATACTTTGTAGGACAAATTTATGGTTTGATTTGATTCCATATCCATAAACCTTAGCCAGGAATATAGGTATTCAGTAATTGTTGAGTGATTGAATGAATGAATAGGAAAATCTCCTGATTTATGTTCATATATACCTTCTCCTCCAGCCACACTAGATTATTGCCTTTCCTCACATATTTATCCTTACAACCTTAACTCCTAGAATTTTGTCTGGCATATAAGTACTCACAGTACATTGGATGTGTGAGTGAATGAAAGAATGAAATCACTGATGTACTAGAAAGGTTTACAAAATTTAGTCAAATCATTCTTTCAACTTCACTTGACTAGTGTAGATGGTTAAGTCCATCTACACTGTTGAAGGATTCATGCTGTATTTTTCACTGATATTGGCCTGTATACTTTCATCATCTCTGAAGAGAGAGAAGGTAACTTTTCAGAATTTAGTTTGGCTACAATCTCAGCAGTATCACTCTTTTTAAATAATTCAAAAATTCCAAAACTCCACCTTTTCCATTCATTCATTGTCATTGGTACAAAGTCTATTACCTCCTTGGGAGGGTTGCCAATGTATTAAAAATAAGAACGTAATACTTCTGTAGAAGAGCCTTCCAACATTAACATAAAATGTATAAGCATTGATAGAACAATTAGATTAATTCACCTCTTAGAGCTAGCTGTTCAGAGCTGACTCATCTAAAATTGTGTTAAACTATTCAGTTATACAATGAATACATAAAGAGCTGACAAAAGATATTAGATTTACTTTCATATTTATCTTTGCATTTAAACACTAAAGGAAAAAATGAAAACATTCTTCATAAACGCATTTTTATTAATTTAGGTTTATCATTCATGTAACAGCAATGTTAAACTTACAAAAAGATGTATAATGGCTCAAAAATTATTGAGGATATTTGTCTTCTGGTTTCAGGATGGTATAAGGCTGTGTATTCACAGAGAAAAAGCCATTAGCATTCTTAATTCAAATAAAATAAAATGTATTGATTAAGGAAATATTTTGCATAAATTGGGATAAGGTTTGGCTGCAACTATCAAATATGTAAAAATTAGTGCCTTAAATAAGATGTAGATTGATTTCAGTCTGAAGAGAGGCAGCTCAGGGCTAGGATGGCAGTTCCATTGTCTCAGGCAGCCAAGATCCTCTTATTTTATTGCTCAACCATACTTGGCTTACATATCCAAGGTCCCCGCAGAGACCAAGGTGGCTCCAGCCATTGCATCCATATTCCCTGCAGCAGAAAGGAGGCAGAGAGAAGAAGAAAGGTATCACCTCCATTTTTCTTCGAAGTACGATACTAGACTCTCACTTACATGTTATTGTCTTGAACTTAGTCACACAGCCATTCCAAGCTGCAAAGAGGTATTGGAAATGTAAAAATTGGGTTAATTCATTAGGAAAGAAGTTTTATTGGGAAGACAAATAGCAGTCTCTGCCTTATCCAAGTGTAAATTGCTGGGAAAGAATGCTTTATCTCATGTTGTCTTTACAGGTGCTTTTATTAATTTTTGTCAGAATTACAATAGATTCTACTGAACATCAACAATGCATCTGGGGTGATGCGAATTTTTCCTATTTCATGGATTTGTGAGGTTTTCCTACTCCCTCGTCATAAATATTTCTCAACAATATTCTTAAAGATCAGCTGGCTTGCTTATGACTGGATTTGGAGGAATTAATTGGTTCTTCAGCTTTTGGTGATAAGTCTCTTTGAAGTTTAATCTATTTCTACCTTTTAATCAACACATTGACTACACAGGACTTCAAAATTATCAAAAATCTGATAAGGGATTAGTATCTATAATATACAAGGAACTCAAGCAATTAAACAGTAAAAAAAAAAAAAAAACCCACAAATAACCCAATTAAAAAATAGGCATAGGAACTGAATAGAAATTTTTCAAAGGAAGACATACAAATGGACAATAGGTACATGCAAAAATGCTCAACATCACTAGTCATTAGGGAAATGCAAGTTAAAACATTGAGGTATCATCTCACCCCAGGTAGACTGGCTATAATCAAAAAGACAGAGAATAACAAATGCTGGTGAGGATGTGGAGAGAAGGGAACACTCCTACCCTGTTGGCGGGACTGTAAATTAGTACAACCACTATGGAAAACAGTATGGAGGTTTCCCAAACAACGAAAGATAGATCTTCCATATGATCCAGCAATCCCACTTCTGGGTATATACCCAAAGGAATGGAAATCATCATGTTGAATGGATACCTGCACTCCCATGTTTACTGCAGCTCTGTTTACAATAGCCAAGACATGGAACCAACTTAAATGTCCATTGACAGACGATTGGATAAGGAAACTGTGGTATATATACACCATGGAACACTACTCTGCCTTAAAAAAGAATGAAATTCTCCTATTTGAAACAACATAGATGAGCTTGGAGAAGCTTATGTTGAGTGAAATAAGCAAAGCACAGAGGGATAAATACCATATGTACTCACTCATTAGTGGGAGCTAAGAGAGAAAGAAAGAAGGAAATGCACAGTAGGCCACTGGACTTGCAGAGGGAGAGAACATACCTAGGGATACAAAGTTAGTGAGGATAGGGAGGGGTCAGTGATAATTGGGGGGATAATTGGGTGGGGGATGGGGATATAATCACAATTTGTGGTAATGCGCATGCTGCAGGTATGGATCTGGCCATTACATCTTGGTCACGAGTGGTGACAATTTGCTCTGTACCCCATTAATATTCATAACCAATAAAAAAATAATCTAATGGGGTTTGAGATTTTTTGTAGCCAGTATTGTTTTTAAAATCCCAGCTTCCTCTCTTCTGCTCCTCTCAGGTAAACAATAGATGGGAAAGCTAGAAAGAGAAATATTTGTTTTGCCATTAAGAATTTCCCTAGTGGTACAATGGTAAAAAAATGTATTCATACTAGTAATAGAGAACTATGTAGTATGATGTAATATGACTAGTATTATCAGATCACTATTTCAGTGGACATTTTTATTTATATCTCTCCAACTATCTGTACCCACCTTTCTTTGGGGATTATTTTTCTCTCCTTTTTGCAGTTCATGGTGGGTAGGTAATCCAAATCCATCCATTCATAATCTTCCTGGCCACATTGGTTGGTCCAGGGATTAGTTGGAAGGGTTAGAATTGAGGGCTAGTTATGCTTAAAAACTTTGCAAATGTTAGCAGTGTTGATTCCAGAGGTGGTGGGATTATGGATTATTTTTATTTTTGCTTCTCTATATTTTCTGTTTTCTTACTTAATAATAAAAATTCCTTTTTTGCCAAATAAGAAAAAAATCACATGGAAGGTAGAGAAATGCAGTTGAGAACATTAGGAAACATAGATTTTGGGATGACAATAAAACAAAATTCATTGTAAACTAAAATGTAATGTACTGGGAAACATAAATGTGATTTTGGTAGAATTGGAGAAGAGAGTGCTAAAGAAAGAGGTGGAACAAACTGTTAGGAAAGGGGAAATTAGCAATGAGTAGATGGGAGCATCCTGTCACCTAATTGGGATGAAACTTCAGCCTTTCATAATAAAGGAGGTGATGATGTCTTTCTGGATTTGTGTGCTCAGGTACCACTCACTCTTATGTTATTGGACCCTGGAACCAGGCAGGTAGGCTTGTGTCTATTATTTATTACTGGTTGTTTAGGCTGGGGCCTGGGCTCCCAATTTGTTCTTAGAATTGATCTGTAGCACTCTCTAGAACCTCAGCTGCCCAGTGACTCAGTCCCAGAGAAACTTTGACTTGAGACACAAGTCAGAGCAGGTAGGTTAGAAGAGCAAACTGCTTCTATTTTCTGAGGGCTCACTACTCTCTGCCACTTAGTAGGCCATGTGTGGGCAAGCTACTCCCTATCTTGGAGTCTCATACTTTCTCATCCCTAACTAGAATATCTTTAATATCATTTCTAGCTCTAAATTTCTAACTCTACTCTAAACCTCTTAGTATGAAAATTCTTGTGACTATATTTTGGCCTGAGAGGAACATAGCGTTGACCAATAAACAGAAATTGGGCCAGTGAAGCATTCAAGCATATATGGACCAGAGAGAGGAAAATAGTTAATATGCTAATTTTTGATTTCCCTTTCCTTAGCCCTTTATACAGAACTATTAATATCAGTGGCATTCTTAGGGATCAGGAACTGGTCAGTAGGCTTGCACGCTAGCTTATACCTGGATTTGAAGGATGTTTCCCCATAAACCAATGGGTCCAAGGGCCTTTCCAGAATGTCCCTAGTCTTCCCTGAAATGACTGATATCAAGTCCTGTTCTTCTCTGATGGGAGGAAGGTTTAGAACAGGAAAACACAGGATACCTAAAGAGGAAGAGGGTTATCACTGAGAGGTGGTGGGACTTGTCAGTTTCATCACTTGTCTGCTGCAAACTGATCATGTATATCTTCTATTGTTTGGGAATACATAAGAGATGTAGGAGAAAGTAGCTTCATTGTGTAAAGACACACAACAACATAACATGAAAGGAACTTTGCCATTGAGTTGCTCAGTGCATACCAATATATGATTTGGCTTTTTTCTTATTTTTTTAAATATTGATAATATCATAAAGAGAGATTTATTACAACAGAGCTTATTAGTTGACCATGGTAGAATGATGAACTGGAAACTTCTTCCCTTTTCCTTCTTTCTAAGTGTTGCTTTGGAATTAAAAAGAATCTAAAATGAACTGATGTCACTTCATGCTGTGAGTTATTGAGTTATTGACAGTAGCAGAGAGCACTGTTCCAAGTACAGAAGGTATTAAAAATATTGATAAATGGAACAAATTATTTCACCATTTCTTCTGTGCCTTGATTTCCTTCTCTGTAAAATGAGAATAGGTTTTATAAACTGTGAAGCCTTTAAACATATGTATTAATAATAAATGAATTAGCAGTAATAATTCATGCAATGAGAACTTAGAATGAAAGAGCTAAGGCAGTTTCTCTATTAATCCCTTCATGTTGGCTTATTTTTTCATCATGAATAAAATGATTATTTGATTTATGCCAATCATATTATACATATCTGTGTGCAGGATATTTAGATATAAGCTAGCATATATAGAGTTGTATATTTGGAATTAAAACACAATCATAAGAACAGGGTGCATTTGTCCATAGGAAACTCAGAGATCTCTTATTTTTCTAAATTTTAACTTACACATTGTAATTGTACACACTTATGGGGTAAAATCTCATGTTTTGATATGTATATATGTTGTATAATAATAGGGTCTGGGTAGTTAATGTATCGATTATCTCATGCCTTTATCATTTCTTTGTGCCAAAAACGTTCAAAAGTCTCTCCTCTAGATATTATGCAATATAAGAAACTTAACTGTTACCATAGTCACCCTACTGTGCAATAGAAAATCAGAACTTATTTTTCCTATTTAATTGTAACTTTGTTTTCATTAGCAGCCTCTCACTTCCCCTACCTCCAGTCTCTGGTAACCACTACTCTATTCTCTGCTTCTATAATATCAACTTTTTTTCTTTAGATTCCACATATGAGTGAAGTCATATGGTATTTGTCTTTCTGTGTCTGCCTTACTTTACTTAATATAATGTCCTCCAAGTCCATGCATGTTGCTGCAAATGACAGGATTTCATTCTTTTTTATGGCTGAGTGGTATTCCATTCTGTATATATGCCACATATTTTATGCATTCATCTGTTGTTGGACACTTAGGTTGATTCTATATTTTGGCTAATGCAAATTGTGCTGCAAAAAACATGTGAGTAAAGATATCTTCCTGACATACTGACTTCATTTCCTTTGGGTATATACCCAGTAGTGGGGTTGCTGGGTCAAATGATAGTTCTGCTTTCAATTTTTTGAGGAACCTCCATATTGTTTTCCATAATGGCTGTACTAGTTTATACTCCCACCAGATGAGTTTTGGTAGCAGGAATTAAATCTCTCTTGAGCAGCAACAAGTGTTTGGGAAATTGCTGGTACTAATCAACTGGGCGGGGGGTGGGGGGATGGCTGGGATTAAGAAAGCTTTCTCCAAGTTTTTGTCATTAAAATAAACGTTTAATTAGAAAGCAGTGTTCATGTAAACTGTCATCATGAAAAAGCCTTCATGAAATATTCATTTTATTAACTGTTTCTTGTACTTCCATATCATACAATGAAATCGCTCAATTTAGGAGGTGTAAAGACTTGAAATGTATGAATGGCAAAATGAGGTCTCCATGTGTGAATGGTGACCATTTGGGGATGTACTGAGGATGGAGGCAAAAGAGATCTGCAGCAGTTTGTCCTTGCCCTGTCTGAATTAATGATTGAGATGTGAGTCACAAGGAAAGTAAGACTGCTCCCAAATGAGGTAACTGAGGGGGCTCCCAGGGAAGGGGAATATGGCAGGCATTATGAAACAAGATATTCTTAATCTTTTCATAAAATTCATCAGAACAATTGAACAGTCCATTAAAAGTTGGCATGTTACCAGCCACATCTAGACATCCAGTAAGCCTACTGCCATCAGTTACAAAGGACATTCTGTCCTAGACACCCCAAGCCAACACCATGAAATAATGATAGTGTTAGTGACTGAGACTGTGTCAGTGAAATGATGGAACACCCATGAACAAGAGGGTTTTACAAGTTTTGCCTAATTCTAGTTGCAAGCTTTTCTGTGCACCATATCCTAGGTTTTGTCAGAACCATAACAGCAGACACTTAGAGGTCTTTGTATTGAATTTCCTCATTTTATTGACAATATACTGAGAAATTGAGTTGCTCACAGATGCACAACAAATATCCTGTTTCCTAGTCCAATGATCTTCCTACCTTAAGGAATGGTTCACCTTGCCTACTGCACATATTCCTTAAATATACCACATAGGGCATTTGAGCTGTATATGAAACGGAAAATCATTGCAACTACCGTGGCCACATAATACCACTTTTCTTAGGCTGCTATGGTGGTCATAAACAAAGAAAATAGCAGCTTTATTAAGGAGACGAGCTGACGTGGCTTATTACATGCCAACACCCTTCTACCAAATGCATTCTTTCCTGTTTATATCATACCACCTGAGAGGTTTTGAATTATAACTCTCTGGCAAAAGAGAAATGCCAAGCTCTCTTACTGATCACTTCTAATTTGAATCATATCAAAGGTGTCATAACATCATCTACATGATCAGCACACTCCCAGTGGGAAAAAACAGTAAGCACTGTCTGAGGGTTACTTTGTTTCCTGAATGTGTTCCTTCTACACCAACAGCTGTAGTGGTCTGGTGGGCTCCAGGTCCGAATGCCATGACCCACAATTATTTCTTTTTGACAAAGAAGCTGCTACTAATTTCCCTGTGTGCTGTTTTCAATTTCCAAATGGTCTCCCTCTTGGACCTTCTTTGAATGCCTGCCTTCCCTGTACGCCCCCAGGAGCCTTGAAAGTGTCCGTTGTATTACACAAGTCCACAGTCAGTGACACAGCAATTTGGACCCAGCCCACAGAAAGCTGCTTTGATTCAGGAAATACTTGTCAGAACACAGTCTCAGTTTATAGCTGTATGGGCTGGATGCATTACAGGAGAAAGGCTTCTGTTCATTTTCCACATTCACGGTCCATAGGCACAGAATACTTTCAAGCATGTGTTGCTTGTTTGGAGATGTATGTTAGATGTTGTAATTCATGGAGGCTTCCTTCCTTCCTCATAACACCTAATATGTCAAGCTCTGGTAGGAAATGAGCTGTTTCACATATGTGAGTTATTTAGGTGGCTGGATGCTACCCTTTAAGTACCAAAGCTTGGTTTATTTTAGCCTGTTTGATGGCTATATTGCTTTAATGAATTGTATACTCCGCTGCCTTCTACGTTGAACAGAATAAACCATACAGGTCCTTTCTTCAAAGCTTCAGGGTGAATATGAGCAGCAATGATTTTATTGTGTCCTGACTCAGTGTTCTCCTCACGAACTATTAAGAGGTGTGGGATAACTCATCCCTATACTCAATGACCCCAGCCTATCACTCTACATTAATTTTGGTACCTGCTTTGGAAAGTTGTTTCTGTGTTTTGTTTTCATTACTCAAAGCTACCAGTGGTCCTGTTTCTTGCAATGTTTTCCTCTTCTCTTTGCCTGAAGAGGGAAGAAAGAAATTTCATAAGGTTGCAGAAAGCACTAACAAGAGGGAGGCATGGTAATGAGAACATCGGAATTTAATACCTCTCATTTGAATTCTCAGGGGCTCTTTTTGTTACCTTCCTGATTCTAGGCTATGTTCTAGAGCAGTGTTGATCACACTATTTATTATTGCAGGGCCCTAGGATTCTGCAGAGATACCAGAGGCTGCCAAGAAGAGTGTGTGTGCATTTATATATGTATGGTCGCAGTGTTAGGGTCATGGGTCATGGCAGAGGGAGGTCAACGATCACAGCTCTGGACTCTCTGCTTCCATTTTAACCAGAGCAGTATTATTTTACATCATTATATAAGTTGAAGTTCCAGGTAACATTTCATTAACAGACATTCAAACTGACAAACAATAATAATAATTTTAAAAACCTACAAAAATTAAAAAAACATACAATTCTCTTCCTTAGAAAAGAGGACAAATCTGGATAAGTAATATAGTAGTATAACTTGGTAAATGCTCAGTTACCCTCTTCTGGAAGATGCTTTATAAACTGGTGTTATCATGGGTTGAGAAGGCATTAAACATTTTTTAGGTGTTAGGAAACCATTTAGAACAAAGAGTTTAACTTACAATGGGGGATAAGTAACACAGCATTATAAAATTGCAAGTGTCATTTTACATAAATTTTAAATTTCTTCTTCCTATCTGAGTTGGACATTAGAGCACGTTGTAGAGCAGTGAAGTCCAATAGAAATATAACGGGAGCCATGTATGGATTTTTAAATTTTCTAGTAGTCACATTAAAAAAGTAAAAATAAATAGGCAAAAATAATTGTAATTTAATATTTTAGTTATCTGGCATATACAAAATATTTTAATTTTAACATATAATCAATATAAAAGTTACAAAAAAGTTACACTGCTTCAGTTTTAAATTGAAATTATTTAAAATGATGTAAAATTAAACATTGAATTTCTCCTTCACACTAGCCACAGTTCATGTGCTCTGCCACATGTGTCTAGTGACTACTATATTAAACAATACAATTTCAGAACATTTTTGATACATTTGAAATGTCTGCAGAGATTGGCTGGCACTTCCATAAGAAGAGCTTAAAATAAAATCTCGTTAATTTGGGATCCACTAGTTTGGAATTTATGATAATTTTATCAGAGTTCAACTGAAGTTTACAGTCCGATCTCTTTGTGGAGAAAGGTTTTGCTTGGCACATTCACCGTATAAATCAGATCATAGGAAGCATGTTTAATCCACTTAAGAGTATTAAGTGATTTGTGGGACTTTAGCACAACATTTATGAATGCAAAAATATTCTGCTATGCACAGCAGATGTCCTATATTCATTAAAGGACAACTAGTAGGGTGACCTTTCCTCTGGGAAACGTCATTAGCAGTTAGTTATTACACTACTTTTGAAATACTTATATGTTGAATTTCTTCTAAAATTGTCTAAAGTTATGATTTGTGAATGTTTTAGATAGTTATTACCTAAATTAAATAAAACTTTAGAAATGTAGTCTATGTTGGACTTAAATATAAAAGTAACATCTTTTATACAGGGTGGTGAAGTTAAAATGAAATAAGGCATTTTATAAACTGCAAAATATTTCTCGCATGGTTATTTATAATTTAATCAATATTTCTTTCATGGCTTTTATAAGTCAGGCTTTGTGCTAGATGGTAGGGATATAGCCATGATCCAGATGAATTGACACGATCCCTGCTCTCATGGAGCTTTTAAGCTGGTAAGAGAGGCAGACAAATAAACAAGCAATTGTAGAGTACGGTAATGGATATTATAGGGGAAGCCCCAGATGCTGAGAAAACCTGTAGGAGAGCCACATAACCCAGACTAATTGGAGGGAATGGTCAGGAAGCCTTTCTGGAAGAAGTGGCATCTAGGCTGAAACCTAAAAGTTGATTTTTGAGTTATACAATTAAAGGAGTGAACTGAGTGAGAAGATTACTGCAGACAGAGGTAGCAGCATGTGCAAGATCTGAGGTAAAAGGGAGAACAAGAAGCAGTCCTGGAACTGGAAGATGTTTTGTGGGACTGAAGTGCAGAGTCCAAGTGAAAGAGGAAACTATGGTGGCAGTGGAGAAGCCAATAAGAACCAGACTGCAGAGGCCTTAAGGAGGTTTGACTTAATTTTATCCTAAGGGCACCGAGTAACCATTAGGAAGGTTTTATATAAAACCAATTGAAAGGTTTTATGCAGGGGAGCGACTGACATGATCTGGCTGTATTTTAGAAAGATCACTTTTGTTGCTGCATGGAGAAGAGGATGTGGGAGGGTAGGAAAGGAGGCTGTGAGATCAGTGAGGCTGGGGATGGGGACATTAGGGGCCTGAACCAAGGCAGTAAGGGGAGAGAGGAAGAATTTGGTAGATATTTAGGAGGTAAAAACAATAACCCTTAGTGACTGATGGGACATCGGGGGAGAGGATAAAGAGAAGTGATGTGGGCAACTGGGTGAATGGTGGTACCTGCCATTCACTAAAATACAAAGCGGGTAGAGCAGATGGGGGGCCGGTGAAGGAGGGGTGAGAGCATGAGGTCAGTTGTTGCCACGCTACAGCTGATGTCCCTTGGGCAATCTCTAAGTGGGGATGTCCTGCAATCAGTTGGATCTTTATACAACCAGGATCTGCTGAGATACACTTCCTTTGAAATTTAAATGGAAATGGTTCAAACCCCCATCCCAGTGCAGTAGAACCCTTTTGGAAGTCTACAGATAAGTCTATAGAAAGGGCGATAAATGTTTTCCCTCATTGCCTCTAGACCTCAATTCTTTCCTCTGCTGAATTAGTTCACTTAATGGATCATCTCCCTGTTCTGATTCTGTGCCATATTACCCCAGCTGTTGAACTAAGTTACTTTCCCTTAATTTTCTCAAAACCCAAACCAAAACCCCAATCACATAAGGCCATTGTGTATGCAGCAGGCTTGACTCATAGTTTGTGGAGATGAAAAGCATTTGGGTAGCAGCAATGCAGTACAATTTATAAATGAATAACTGTCATCCTTGTTTTTAAGAAGCCCTCGGCCATTTCTGCCAGCCTGGGCTCCAGCCTCCTCCTGAATTGCTTTGCCCTTTCTCCTTCTCCTTTCTCAGTGCCTCTTAGCAACAGAAACAATCAAAAGCAAAACAAAACCTCCCACTGTATTATGCAATTAATTTCTTTGTAGTTCCCTTCCTCAAGCCATCTTTGTATATACAAGGATTCATTAATGTGCTCCGCTCACAGTGGTATATATCTTCTGGGTACAGATAGATAGATTTTGGAAGGAGCATAGAGCGTTATTTCACCACTAATATTAATGATAGCCCCTAAAAGGAAAATGACCACATTTAGTTTTGATTTTATATATCCATCTGTTTCCTTTCATTACATATGAGTCTGGCTCTTGAGAGAGGTCTGGGGATAGAAATTTGGCAGTCAACAACAGCAAGCTTCTACTGAAGCAGTTGAGTGGATGTGATCACCCAAAGAGAATGTATAAAGTGAGAAGAGAAGGTGGCCTAAGATGGAAACCTGGTGTACACCAATATTTAAGCCTTAAATTTTAAGGGAGCCACAGATGAAAAGGGCCCTTGAAGGGGATTGAGAAGGAGGGTAGAAAAGCATGAGGAAAAGCAGAAGGAGGTGTTGTCATAAAAATCCAGGTAAGCGGGTACCATTTCTTTTTAGAAATGAAGTGAAATCTGGACTGTGTGTCTTTGTAACCTAGTGTCTGTCAGAGAACCTGGAGTATAGTGCTCCATGAATATTGGTTGAATTGAAACAGTCAGCCTTGCTAATCTGACTACTACTCTTATAGTTGACACAGCAGCTAGTCCAGTTCTTTTCCATATATTTCAAGTGTCCAATATATTCCTGCCTTCCCTGAATTCATCATACAACTTAGCTTGAGGTCCACTGACAAGTGTTCTCTCAAATTCTCTCCTCTCAGGCTTACAGCTAACAACATTTGTCTCTATAAGTGTTCTCTCTACTTCAATATTTCTTTGTCTTTTTCTTCATTCCCTTGTGTCTTGGAGAAAAAGATGTGTCTTCTTTTTTGGCAAGGCTTACTATACTTTCTTCCATTCCTTCCCTTAAAGGAATCTCTGATCAGTGATATTGAGTTCTAATGGGCAGCTAACCTAGATTAGATTAAGAAAAAATTATGGGCCCCATTATTATTAAACACCATTTGCTCAACAGTGTCTTTTAAAGCATTGCCTCTGGGGTAGTGGTGCTGGTAAGAGTGGGGAGACTGAAAAGGGCTCATGGTGGCTAAAAGTTGAAAACGTTAGTCCATCTAACCCCTTTCTCCCTTTCAATTTTTTCTCCTTTCTCTTATAAAACTTCATCATTCTCTTATGCCCTTTGTAACTATAGGCTGCCTTTTGCTCCCATCCTTGCTGTTATCTTAGGGTTCTGCTAGAGAGGTGGAATGAGCATCGCTTCATTGATGACTTCCTTGGTATCTCAAGGTCTGGATAGTATGTGCCTTATAGCAAGTCTGCAGCTCCAGACTGACTGGTAAACAACTTTATATTCTTGTAAATAATGTTGTCTTGCTCCATAACCAAGTTTCAAAATACCAAATAACCATGGGAAAAGAGGGAACTCAGAGAAATGCATGCTAAGAAAACAAACCAAAAAACCCCAAAATTGTATCTTTTCAAATCTTTCTAAAGCCCATGTGGTTTTAGGTTCCAACATGGCTTCAGTCCTGCTCACTCCAATACCATCGGTCCCAAACCGGTTCTTCCTCCTGATTTCCCTATATTCAAGAATGGCATCATAACCTGTAGTGTAGTGAACATCTATGAATTGCTTGCCAAGAACTCCTTTTCTAGGAACCGGCTCCCTCTCAGCCCTCCACATGGCTGTACTATGACATCCTGTGTTGAGTGGCCCAAAGCACCTGACTGAATATTTACCAGTGAATCCATTCTCTTGGAATTTCTGATTTAGAACTCAGAAGATCCCTTAATGACTGAAGCTATAAGATGTAAAGCTTAGGAACATTGGTTACCAGGTTTTTTGCCATATGAAGGAAGAGAGTCTGAAGTAAAAGAAGACTGAAGTCTTTGAGCTAAGAAGGCCAGAGGAAGGGAATGGAGGAAGGGTCCTGCTGACATCTCTAATGACCTCTTCTCTGTGGGCCACAATATTTTTACTTGAGAAAATACAATCTCCATGGGGTCTGTGGTATCTGGTAAGTTCAGAGCAAATTTTTCTAAATAAAAGATAGTCTCGATTCTTATTATTTATTTAATTTTGTAAACATTTTTATCTAAATATTTTCACAGGTACTGACATTTTGTCTCAAGAAGCTTTCTTCAACAAATTTTTGTAAGATAAAACTTGTCAAATACATTCTGTATTTATATATATTTTTGACTTTTTGCCAACTTTAAATGGTGTAAAATTACAGGCCTTCTCAATTTCATTCCATTATGGTACAGAATATAAATTTATCCAATTAAAAATAGGAGCTTTTTGAAAATACTATCCCACAAATAGAGATGATCCAAAGCACAGTTAGAGAATTTAAAAAATCAAATTTTGCACACCAAATGCACTATCATCATTTAATTTGTATCCATCCCTTACTTGCTTTTGTAGAAATATATTTTATTATCTTTTGCCAATTTCATTTTTATTAATTAGAATTTGTTAAAAGTTTCAAAAGGTGAAGCGTTTGTTAATCCATTTATGAAAGACTCAGATTAAGATTTTTAGATGATTTTGAACAAAATGCAACTGAAATTTAGATGAATAATTTATAAAAGTTTAATTTTATAGGACACAGGTTGATTTAAAATGTCATTCATCAAAGACTTGAATATGTCTAAAATCCAGAAGATGGTGGTCATCAAAGTAAGAAAGTATGCACTGACATGCTGGAGTCATTTTTGGTATCATATTCAAATTATCTTCTTGATGAAAATGTAGTTGACTTATATGTGTGTATATTGAAAAATATTTGTACATTTTGACAAGTACAGCTTCTATTTCAATTGGTAGACATCCAGCTTCTTTGTGTACATGTGAATTTCGTGTGTGACACAAATAAATCAAAGTACATTGTCCTCTCTTGTTTTTTAATTAGTAAAAAAAAGTATTTTTTCAGTGACACTGTGCTCCACTTATATTTTGTATGTGTATTGCTACTCCAAAACCAAATATTTTATTTTTAATGTTGAAACCAATGTTGAAATTTTAATTAAATTTACAATAAAATTCACAGCAAAGTCAGATGTTTTACCATTATTAAATTCCAAACTTTACTTTGACTCCATTAACTAAATGAAAGATACCAAATAATTATTGTATATTGTATTTGAAGCATCTGAAAACCCCGATACAACTTGCATCTTTTAACTCTTTAGGAAGTTCTTCTGCTAATGGAACCAAACACATTATCAGCTGTAGTTTTACTTTTACTCAAAGCACAAGAAATTTTGGAATAAAAATGAGTTAAATTAAATGAAAATCAGACTTCAGAGTTGTTGGGAAAATATAGAAAAATGGCCAGGGCCCCTCAGATGTTCAGAATCTTGCCGAGCATCTGATGTAAATATGCACGTGTGTCCAGTTGTTCCTTGCTTATTGTCTAATGTAATTGTGCAGGTGCACACAGGTGTCTTGGGTTATGGACTTAAGTATAAAGGACTAATGACTCTGATACACGCACTTCTCCGGATGCTCTGGGAAGCCACTAGGGCAGCTGCTCCTAGCTCTGAATAAAGCCTATTAATTTTTCACCCATGGCTTCCAGGACCTTTTCCTATTACCTAGTTCATAGACCTGCGTATGGAGGGTTTGTGACCCAGTCTGTACAATGGGCTTGAGGGTCTGTGAGCCCTAGCCCTAGCTTTACAAGAATGATATGTAAACCTACCTTCTGCAGCGGCATGTTTTCTTTGGGCAGATTTTTCTTAAAATAAGAAAATTTGAAGTAGATGCTGATGCTTCTTCAGCCTATTTGTGTCATCTTATTGTCGCATGGGCTGTGATATCACTTTGGCTCCCGTGGTGGAGAGTAAACCTTTTGTTCATTTTTCCTATTTTTCATCAATTTTCTTGAGAAATGAAAACTTGGTACTTAATTTTTCATTAAATATACTTTTATTTAATGAGTTTATTATTTTCCAAAGGGGTTATTGCAAAATAATAATAAAAACATTGTCAAATGGTAAAATAAATAATTATACATATATGCCATGCAATAAAGGATGTCCGGAGCCATAGAGCCCGGCTGTTGCCTAAGAGCCTGCCTGCCTGTCCGGAGCCAAAGA
>NW_007726878.1:0-915 GCF_000696425.1 Galeopterus variegatus | reverse complement strand
GATATGAGGAAAAAGGAAGACTTAAAGCTTGAGAGAAGAAAAAATGCTTATAGAACAAAATGGAGGTTGAGAATGAACCTTTTTCACGGAGAAGAGAAAAAAAAATTCTTTAAAAAAGATGTTGAAAGGAAGAACAATGGAAAATTCCCTGTCTAAGAATAAGAGCCTTTTTCAGATTTTGTTAACCGGCTAATGACAACAGCAGATAGGTTGTTAGGCAGTGCAGATGCCAATCTTGATTGCATAAAACAATTGGCTTTTGAAAATGCTAATCCCGCATGCCACGTGGCCATTAGGTCCTATTGAAAATGCTAATCCCGCATGCCAGGTGGCCATTAGGCCCTGCAAAAATAAAACTGACTTTCAAGGATATATTTGTCTTTGCTCGGACATTGGCTCCTCTCATCAACAAGGTTTAGCCATGGCTGCAGTCCTCAGTGGACAAACAGTAAAGGAATTTTTAGCTAATAAAGGCCAAAATAATAAAGGTTGCTTTAAATGTGGCAAGCCTGGTTATTTTGCTAAAAACTGTCAGGAATACCAGACAAAAGCCATAGTCACCAAGCCTCCTGGACTTTGCCCATGATGTAAAAGAGGAAAACATTGGGCAAATGAATGTAGATCCAAAACTGATGCTCAAGGAAATGGGAAAAGGGTCCAGCCCAGGCCCCGAACCAAAGTGGGGCTATCAAGTTTGTCCCAGCCAACAACAACAATCTGTTTCAAACCTCACTAGAGCAACCCCAGGGAGTGCAGGACTGAACCTCTCTTCCACCCCCCGTACAGTATTAACTTCTGAAATAGGACCTCAAATTTTAAATACAGGGATCTTAAAAAAAAAATCCCCAGAACTACGGGAGATTGGCTTTCAAAGAGCAATAAAACAGGCTCAAAAAGAAGGTGATTTCTCTTATT
>NW_007726877.1:532856-538825 GCF_000696425.1 Galeopterus variegatus | reverse complement strand
ATCCAATTCCCACTCCCCCCTCCAGGGTCTGCGTTGAATATCCCGCGGGTCGGGACACATATTAATAATAACTAATACTTACTGAATACTAAATATGTGTTAGGCATAGTTCTAAGTGCTTTACATGTGTTTTTTCATTCTATCCCCAAGACAATCCTGTGAAGTAGAAATTATTATCATCCTTATTTTATACATGTTCTGAGAGGTGAAGTAGTTTGTTCAACATCACACAGAAGTTGTGAAGACAGGATTCAAAACCATGCAGTCTGATTCCTGAGCCCATATTATTAACTATCTCATCATGCTACAAAGAGATAAATTATCAGGCAACTCTTTACTCTCTAAAAAGAATTTACTATGAGTTTTAACAGCATATCCTCATACTTTGAAAATATAATTTGTAAAACCCTGTATCACACACATCTTAGCAGCATATCATTTGCATAAAATTGTTTATCAGTTCACTCTGGATTAACAGCATACCACTCTCCCTTTAAAATGATTTTCTAAAGGTCCATAAAAAAAGTTTACATTGTGTAATGATAAAAATTTTTTTAAATGATTTTCATCTTCAAGTCATCTGGCTTAATGCTTTTAAATCAATCTATACATGGTTATTTATTTAATATGCTTGAAATACAAACCTAACATACACAAAACTGAAAATATAGTTCTCTATTTGAAGATACATACATATAAAACATAGAGGATATTCCTTTGCTAGAGGATATTGCAGGGTATAAATTTCAAACAGACTATGATTCGTATTTTAAGAGAAAAAATATAAAACATTGAATTTATGTATCAAAAACATGACAAAAAAAAAGCACACATACAGAACAAGAAATGTGCAACAGCCAGCTTCCAAGATGATGCCCAATGACTGAGTCCTGCCTCTTGGAATTCAAAGCTTCTTGTCCCCTCCCACAGTATATTAGGATAGGTCTGCTTGACTAATAGAGCACAGCAGAAATGATGTTATTTGACTTCTGAGACTAAGATATAAAAGACATTGTGGTTTCTGCCTTGCTCTTTCTTGGATCACTTCATCTGTGAGAAGCTAGCTGCCATGTGAGGATACTCAGTAGCTCTATAGAGGGGTCCACATAATGGAGAACTGAGGCATGCCAACATCCATGCAAGTTACCAGCTTGGAAGCCCATTCTCCAGCCCCAGTAAAGCCTTCAGACAACTGCAACTCTGGACAATGTCTTGACTGCAACTTCATGAGAGACCCTGAGCCCAACCACCCAACTAAGGTGTTCCTGAATTCCCGACCTACAAAAACCATGAGACAACACATACTCGAAGGCTTAAGCTGCTAAATTTTGGGGTGATTTGTTACACTGCAATAAATAAGTAAAACAAAAGATTTCTTGGAAATTAAAAATACGACGGCAGAAGTTAAAATACAAGATGTTTAAAGTTGAGGAAATATCGCATACTAGAATAAATGGCAAAGAGGTGGAGAATAGGAGGAATAAGACTAGAAACTTAGAAGACAAATCTAGCATATCCAACCAGAAAGAATTCCAGAAAGAGAGAACAATAAAAAGAGGGCGGGGAGAAGAGAAGAATATTATGAGAAAAATAATACAAAAAAATGTTTCGGAAGACCATGACTTTCTGGATAGAAAGAGTCCACTGAGTGCCCAGCAAAATGAATAAGTGACTCACATCAAAGCAAGTCGTTGTAAAATTCCAGAATCTCTGAGGACACAGAAAGATCTTGAAAGCTTCCATGAAGAAAAGACATGTCACCTACAATACATCAAGGGTCAGACTGGCACTTGACTTCCAAGGATACCATTAGTAGACGACAATAAAGCAAAGCTTTCAAAATTCCAAGGACAGATGATTTCCAACCTAGGTTTCTATATCCAGTCAAGTTATCAATCAAGTATGACATCAAATAGTCATTTCATATATCTTACTCAAAAGCTTTATCCCTATAAATTCTTTCACTGGAAGATATGTACAAAGAAATTTCCTTCACAAAATCCTTTCTCAGTCTCCACTTTATTGATCCTTCTGTATATTCTTTATGGGTAAGGAGTTATCTGAATCATGAAATCAGTATGTATATTTTTTTAAATTTTGCCTTGGTCTAATAGCTTACATTGGGGTTTCATATCAATTATATGTCAGTGCCTTGGTCAAAACTTTCAATTCTACCACCTACCACACTCACACGGTCACGACGATGTGGCCAGAATTTTGATTAACTAAAATTATGACACAACTGTATTACCTATAGTGAAAGAATATGGGGGTTGGGGGAGGTATTGGGTAGGAAAACAAGCTAAATCTTCACCTTCTGTTGAACACTGTCAATTAAAAAGTTAAGAAATAACAGTATATTATTTTAAAATGTGGAAGCAAATACCAGAAGATACTGGTATTTGAAAGTGGTGGTCTTTGGGGAGTGAGACTAGGGAACCACTGGTTTATGAAGTCAAACAGCCATAAATAGTTTAAAACAAAAAACAGTGTTTGACTTCATAAACTAAGCTCATGTACTGCTTTGATAATGAATCTAAAATTAGCAAAAGGGAGACACATCTTTTGAAACTTATAATTAAAGGCAAATAGCGTTGAAATAGAACATAAAATAAAATGTATATTTTTAAAAAATGAAGGAAAGAATTTTCTTTGAGTACAGCTGTAGTCTTCGTCATAGCAAGAATGATGCACAGCATTGTCTCTGAGATAGCAGGGGGAATGTTCAATGATATTACAAAGGAAATGCTATGGGAATCTGTTTTCCTTTCAGACACCAAGTAAAGAATGTCTGTACCTAATATATAAAGTTTGAAATGCTCTCATGGGCTGCAGTGAGAGAGGAAATTCCACAAAGAAAATAGGGGACAAAGGGCTCAGATTACAGCAAGAAGGAGGTCTAAACATCAGCGAACCTCCCTCAGGTTACCAGATACAGCAGATGCCTGGGATTCTTCAGTTTACTGGATAGAACAACCCTCTTTGGCTAATTCAAGGATAAAGTCTCTTGCCAGAATTTAAAGAAAGTTTTGAAAGCATACATTAGCAAAGGCTATGAACTTAATGTAAATGGGCTCTGTTTTACATTTACAACCAGATACTCTAGCATGAGACAAGATCCGTGTGGAACTCACATAGAAAAGGATGCAGAATCTGGGGGGGGAAAGGAATGCAGATCAGACTTAAACCCAGGCTACAAGTTCTTCCGAGTTCTAGCAGACACTGGAAATTTATATCAGAATCGTATATTTGTCTTTAATGTTTTCTTAAAACCCCAAGTTAAAAAACCTCTTTGAGGGACTGGCGTAGACCTGTGTGTGGATAATTTTTTAAATTCTTATTTTCCTGTTCTCCTGTTTTCCTCTCCTACCAGTCTTAAGCAAGGAGGAAAGTCCTTCATAACTTCTTACTTCAGGGATTACTACAGACTGACATAAACACATGGAGTCAGAAGCTATTCTGGTCTTCTGTAAAACCTCAGTCCATAGAAGACATAACCCTAGGTGTCTTGGAGTGAAAGAAGAGAGAGGAAAGCATTTTTAAGACCAGAAAAGAGGGACAGCAGAGATTCTGGGAGACTGCACAGGAAGCAGAAATCGATGGGCTCCGAGGAGTATTAGGGACCTGTGCATAGCTAGACAGCAGTGTCCAGAGAAGAAGGCGAGGCCTCCAAGGGGAAGGCTTGTGGTGCTCCTAAGGAAGAGACTCCATGCCCAGGGGCTCCCAGTCTCCCCCAAGATTCTCCTACCCCAGACATGGTCCAGAAGCAGCCGAGCCCTCACACCATGCTACAGAGACACGGACATATGAGCAGAAAGCAGTGTGGGCCTTCACTCACCAACCAGAATGGTCAGTGTTTCCCCAGAGTCTTAGCATGGTGCTGTGGCAAGAGGCGATCATGATGTGAATGAATGCTCCCCCTGTTCTGCAGGATGCGGGCTCAGAGTCAGATTTCAGTTGATTTGGGGAAAATAAAGAAATGCAATATTTCCTGCACAGCTGAGTTTGTGATTGAAATTCATCCCAACACAGATATCTGGAATGGATGGATATCATTTGACTTTCACAGGCACTGTTTTGGGGTCCACAGGGAATAAAATCGGATAATCAGCCTTTCAGGGGCAGAATGATATCAAGCTTCAATGAATAGGTGAAGTGGAGAGGTTTTTTAAAAAAGAATTACTTACTGGAAGCAGTTACCCCATTTCTGACTAGTTAGGGAATGTTGTCTAGTGGATTATGCTTAAAAGTGTGGAAAAAATATAAGTCAGTCCACCTTATTAACTCTGATACTTCAAATATGGCATCTGTATTTACAGTATATATCATGGGCAGTTCAAGAGATTTATTTAAGAATGTTATAAAGGTAAAACATTTGCTCCAAGAAATATCCCTCAGTAAGACTAAAAATCAGTTTTTGGTTCCAGCATAACTATTATTGCTTAGTAACATTATAGAGGAATGTAAGGTGTATTCCACATGGCTCAATTACAACATTTTATTTAGTTTGATTTATATGGAATCATTGGTGTAATTATTAAAATTCATATTGGAAATAAATATTTCAGTTAATTTTTAAAGGTTCCATCAAATACTTTCAACTCATTATTTTAGTGGAGTTCCCAAACCTAATGTTTTCATGCCTTTCTAATTACAAAACTCATAGATAAGGAGTTTATTCTTAACATAGCAAGAAATTTAAGACACCAAGATTAATGCAAAAGACAAAATATGACATACTGTCTCTCGATCTAAAATGAAATTTATCAGCATAGATTCCTTGCTCAAATGAGAAGCATTAATAAAATTTAATCAGTTAATTGCAAATGAACTAAAATTATTAAATAACCTGAAGTTAAAATTCATTTCCCATTCCAGAGATATAAAAACTAGTGGGTTTTTTTTTTTCTCTTGCCATTACAAAATTGTAAAGGAAAGAAGGGAGAAAGGCAGGAGCTCTCTTCCCTTAACAATCTTACAGTCTAGTTGAGAGAAACAAAAATACACCTGAAAAAAAAAATCATGAACAAAGCAATACAATCACATGCTGGGTTAGATGCAACAATCAGCTGATACATTATTTCATTAAACAGGCTGAAAATTAAACAACCACTTCATGTGTGTGGAATATTTTATTATCATTTATTAGAGGCCAGAGTGTATATCAATATCAAAAAAAAGGCAAGAAACCTGGAACCTGGAAAAGAATTAAGGACATCTGGCATCAGTCATTAAGGACATAATTCTCCATTGAAACCCAAGTTTACTCTTAATGTTTTTATGTCTACATCTTTTGTGGGGGGGTGTTAGCTTTAATTTCTGCGGGTTTTTTTCACCCAACTTTTTCTCTAGCAATAAAAGCCTACAGGCCCAGGTGGTTTTGGAGTAGCGCCACTTGAGTTTGAGTCTCACCTGTGCAATTACTACTGACTTAATTTCCCTTAGTCTCCATTTCTTCATAGGTAAGGGAGAGATAATAGTGGCCAAGCTCCCAGAGTGGGAGTGAGGGAAATGGCAGTCAAGAAACTGTCCCCTGGCACAGAGCAGGTGTGCAATCAGTGGTGGCCAGTATTTTTTCTCCTTTGGAAAGGGGTAAAAACGTCTTCATTTTAGAGCAGTGACTCTCAAGCTTTGTCATATATCTGAAACATCTTGGATGTTGTCAAATGCAGATTCTGATTCAGTCGGTCTGGGTGGGGCCTGAGATTTGACATTTCCAATGTTACTGATTCAGCCACCACACTTCGAGTAGTAAAGTTTTAAAGATAAAAAGAATATGGAAAGAAATAAACTAACATTTATAGAACACCTACTGTGTGCCTAGAAATACATTATTTTTTTAAAATTTATACTCAAAATAACTCTGAGAAGTAGATTTCATTTCCCTTATACACAGCAGGAACTTGAGAATCCCATGCTCTTGCTCATGAGAGATTGTTTTAATTCCAAAGTTCACCATCACTGTGACC
>NW_007726877.1:529955-531788 GCF_000696425.1 Galeopterus variegatus | reverse complement strand
AATCAGTTTCTGGCATAAAGATTTCGAGGCAGTTATCATGTAAAGCATGGCCATCTGAGCAAATTGTCACGTAGGAGCAGTCTCACAAGAAGGGGTGTGGGGCTTCAGGCCCCCAACATATAATAGCTGGAGTCAAAGGTATGAGTCCATGATTATAATGAAGTCTAACAGGTGACAGTCTTCCTGTAAGGCAGAAAGTATTGCAATGCTTAGGTTCCATAAACTATGGACTTCATTTAGGGTAAACACAAAAAACATAACTATTTTTAATAAACTATAGCTAATTTTTTCAGTACAACATAACTGTTTTTAAGGCATCATTCAGGAGTATACTAATTTGGACTCAAATAAAATTCTTAGTAAAATTTTTCAAAAGTTGTCATGAAACCCATAATTGTTAAATGCCAAGTTCTTACTACACCAACTCCCTTCCTTGAAGATGCAAGACCTGAGATAAATGGAATTGAAGGAGCTCACCTCCTTGTCTGCATGGGTAAGACCTGGTTAGGATAACTCCTCAGGGTAATCTTGATCAAAAAATGAAAATAATACCTGAGAAATGGAAAAAGAAAATGGTCATGAGAAAAGTAGAACCAGCTTTAAGACACGGGAAACCAGTATGTACTCATATTTAGTATTGTCTACACATGTTAATTTTATTTAGTCTTCACAAACCTGTAGGCTAGGTAGTGATATGCCCATTTTACAGATGCTGGGACTAAGGTTCAGATAAGCTAATTAAATTGCTCTTGGTCATACTACTAGTAAATGGCAGTCAGGATTTAAAAAGAAAATGACAATGCTCTTACAGCATACATGAGGATTGTGGTAGAAAGAGTTATCTCCCTATATCAATTCTCCTCTTCCTTAACAGAACTCCAATTTTTATCTGGGCAAAGCATCATTTGGAATAAAAGACTATATTTCCCAGCCTTCCTTGCAGCTAATTGTGGTCATGTACCTAAATTCTGGACAATGATATATAAGTGGAAATGTTACATGGGATTTTGAAAAGTATTAATAGCAATCTTTCTTTTCTGAGCCCCTGGTTCTTAGCTATCAGGCCACTCCCAGCTAGGACCAGACTTCAACTGTGACCTCCATCAAAATTGGATGGAATCTTTACCTCTCTCCAGCCCCAGCTTAATTCCTACCTTCTTCTCCCATAGGGATGATGCTCATCTGCTCCCGAGCTCGCCATGATGAAAAGCAAGCCCTGGATGCCCATGTGAGCACCAAAGAGCCACTATTTGTATCTAGCTTTACTGAAACTGACCAGGGTTCATAGCTGGTCCTTGGTGCCTGGTCCTGGTCACATCTCTTTCCTGAATATCTGTGAGATTGGAGACCAGCTCTGAACCCCAGCATGGTGGCTGGGGTCCTCACATCTCCTGACTATTGCTGGCCCCATTTCCAGGGATGGACTATGGTATGTCTCACCTCATTACAAACACATCTCTCTGGTTTACAATCTAATCCCCACAACATCCAGAACTAGTGCTGCCTGCTCTGCCCCTTCAAATCAGATCCCCATTGGCCACTGACCCCTGCATGAAACAAACAGAACTTTGTTACATGCCACCATCCCCCAACCCAGCAAGATATGATCCAGCTGCTATGCCTTCCAAACAGCAAGGAAAAGGGCCCTTTTATGATAATAAGATATAGCTAACCTAACTTCTCTTGATTTAAATTAAATGTATATGATTTAAATTAATTATATACATACATTTTATATATATATATATACACACATATATGTGTATATACGTGTGTGTGTGTGTGTGTGTATAATTGGGTCAGTTTTAAATCATAGAACTATGCCTAAAATCT
>NW_007726877.1:480297-529065 GCF_000696425.1 Galeopterus variegatus | reverse complement strand
ACCTAGGAAAATATGAGTTCCTCATGGGTTAAGGCAGAATCCTTATTAACTCTAGAACTAGGTAGAAAAGGCCAATCAGCAAGAAAAAAAGTAGGATCAAGATTCCTTTTGTGTTGGTACAACGTGGAACTTGCCTCAAATGAAGGTCTGAAAGGAAAATCAGTCTGTAATGATCTACAAAAATACATTTTTCATATTAAAACTATTATTTCTGGGATGTCTTCCTGACTGTCCTGTAGATTTAAATACCACTTCTTTGTACCCATTGCACTTGGGACGTGCCTCCAATACAGGAGGTATCATATTATATTGCAATGGTTTAAGCTTATCTGGGAGTCAAGCTTGTCTGACTCCCAACTAAGCTACTTGGGGTCAGGGACTATTTGCAGTGACTAGCATGGGGACTGCCAATGCATACTGAATTAATAATTTTATTCTATAAAGTACTAGTACAAAACCAATAAAAGGTCTGCATTTCTACCAATGGAATAATATGGAAAAAAATTAGTGATGACAAAACTAAAGCCTGTTTCCTTTAGTCTCTTCTCTTCAACAAAATCAAATATAACAGGTAGGATTATCTGTTCATGACTTTTAGAAGCACATTATTTCAGGAATATGCTTGATGGAAAGGAAAGACCACTTTCACATAAAATTACTGTATTAGTGTTACAAAATTTAGTGGTAATTTAAACACCTCTTCTTTCTATTTGGGTTTCTTGAAATATATTTGCATTAGTCAGGGTTCTCCAGAGAAAAAGAACCAATAGGATGTATCTATCTATCTATCTAGAAAGAGATTTATTATAAGAAATTGGCTTTCATGATTATGGCAACTGGCAAGTCCAAATCTGCAGTGCGAGCAAGCACGCAGAGAGCCAAGAAGAGAGCCGATGGTGCAAATGAAGTCCAAAGGCAGTCTTCTGACCTTGCCTCTCACTTGAGGGAGGTCAATCTTTCTGTTCTGTTCTGGCTTTCACCTGATTGGACAAGGCCCACCTACATTATGGAGGGCAACCTGCTTTGCTCTACTGGTTAAAATGTTAATCTCATACAAAAACATCCTTGAAGAAACATCCAGAATAATCTTTGACCAACTGACGCATAAAATTGACCACCACAACATTCATGTGACAATGTCTGTACGGGCACTTTTGCTATATATTAGTTTGCATGATGAAGGTTTGGAGAAAATCTCTATTGAATAGAATACTGCTACTTTTGTACACTTGTGTCTACCATGGGTTTTTGCTTGAGAGAAACCTGGATTCCAAGTTCTGCTATGCCAATCTACTATGTAACACTGAGCAAGCTACCTAAAGTTTGCACACTTCAGTTTCCTCATTTGTATTTTAGGAATAATAATAATAGTACCTACTCATGGAGTTGCTGTGAAGATTAAATGCATGTAAAACACTTAGTACTGGAACATAGTAAGAAATCAATAAATATTAATTGTTGTTATAGTTATTTCCACATGATTTTGTCCCCTGATTGGATGGTCAATTCCTCAAGACAATTTTTTTAACCTCTCTCAATCACACTCAAAGCTTAATCTATCATGTGCATTCAGTAAGGACTATGGGTGTAATTGGTCTCAGATTCTGTGACTTTCCTTTTGCAAAGAGAATGCCAGGGTCAGAGTGAACACTTTAATAGCAGAATTTATGCTCGTGGTTTTTTGGTTGTTTTTTTTTTTTTAAGTATGGGAAATAGTTCGTATGCTATTGAAGTTGTAGGTGAAGCTAGACAAAATCCATGAAGCAGAAATAAGCTCTAAATAGGCTCTGGTGAAGAAAGATAAGGTCCTTCAAAGGAATAAATAAATTTTAAAATGGACAGAACTGCAGCACATGAGCAGTATTCTACAGGCTTCAGCTGCATAACAAAATTGACATGAGTTCTACTCGAAGAACCTCCAGATGATTTTGAAGCAAAGACAAGATATATCATTTCTTCTATAGACATTTCAACATGCATCTTTTAAAAAAGCGCTTCCCTTTTTAAAATGCCACAATACTATCACTCCCCTCAAAAATCAAGACAAATTATTTAACACTATCAAATATTCAGTACTCACATTTTCCTTATTTTAACTATACAACCTGTTTTTTAAAGTTTATTCAAATATAGATAGAAACAACATCTGTACATTGTTATTGGTTGGTATATCTTGAAGTTTGTTTTGTTTTGTTTTGAATCTGTAAGTTTCCTCCTAGATCTTTTCCCTTAAAATTTTATTGTTGAATAAAAAGGGTCATAGTCTTATAGAAGTCCCCACTGTATGGATTTTGCTGACTGAATATCCATGGAGATATTAAACATGTTCCTCTAGCCTATGTATTTTCTGTAAATTAAAATCTGAGACTCGGTAATTTTTAGATTTTTTTTTTTTTTTTTGGTGCAGGACAAGACTACCTCATAGGTGTTATATGCTTTCATTAGAAGCTACATAATGTCTAGCTGTCTCCCTGCGATGCTATGATTCATTATTTAGTAAAGCCCGTATAGTGATATTCTAATTCTATTGTTCCTTCTTCATTTATTGGCTGTAATACTACAAAAGAGAAATTTCCTTCATCAACTATTACTTACTCTGAAGCACAGATCAGTGACTACCGAAACTATATTTTCATTAAAATTTTAGCAATTAAATTTTATAAATCTGACATTATATTGCAGCATCAATCATTACTCATCACTGTCAGCTGCTGGATTGTGTCTGTACCCTCAGTACCACACATTGTATTATGAAACAGATGCTCCTCTTCAATTAAGGTTGATGAAGGTGTGGTACCTAGTTTCCAAAGATGATCAACCAAAATTTTAATCTATACCCTAATATTGATTATTTAGTTTATATCAATGTCTTAGTATTGTGGATAAAGAAGCAATGAACATATTCATGTATCTATTTATTTCTTTTGAATTATTTTCCTGGAATTCTTCAAGTAGAATTAATACAACAAAGAATTTGACTGTATTTATGGCTATTGTTCCTTATTGCCATATTCCTTTTTGAAAGAAGTATATTAATCTACAGTGTCATCAAGAATGAGTACATAATTTCACTTCAACATTGACAATTGTTATAATAAAAAGCTATACTTTTTTGTTCTTTTAGTAGATAAAAAAATACTATTCTAAAGTTGCTTTCACTTGCTTCCATTGATTATTATCAAGGATGAACATCTTTTCCATATATTTGTTTACTAACTATATTTCCTCTTGGATAGAAGAGATTTTTTCTTGAACTATTAAAAGGCATTTTTGAGCAAAATAACTACATATCAGCAGAAGGGAATTTCAGAATATGGTTAATTCTGTTTTCATGAATTGGCTTACTAGGAGTGGGTATGAATTTTTCTGGTTTTAAGTCCATGAGTGTACATACCCGAAATTCTCGTTAAAAAGGGTGTATCCAATAATTATTTAAAATATTTGTAAAAGTATTACTTTAAAATGTGAATTCAGCATTACAAAAATAGTTAATTAAAGATTATCTCTGAATCTTCTTACATTCAACTATATCCTTGAATTTGGCGTATTAGTCTATTTGGACTTCTATATGGCAAAATTCACAAAACTAGGTGTCTTTTAAACAACAGAAGTTTATTTCTCACAGTTCGAGAGGCTAAGAAGTCCAAGATCAAGGTGCCAGCAGATTCGAAGTCTAGTGATGGCTCATGCTTAGTTTCACAGACAGCACCTTCTCTCAACATCCTCACAGATGAAAGGGGCAAACAAGCTTCCTTGGATGTCTTTTATAAAAGCACTAATCCCACTTATAATAGCTCTGCCCTCATGACTTAATCACCTCCCAAAAGTCCCCATCTCTTAATACTGTCACACTGGGGGTTAAGTTTCAACATATAAATTTTGTGGGGACACAAATATTCTAACCATAGCACTTGGGATTGGGAATTTACTGCAAATAACAAAACTATTAGCCTGTACTCACTCCTATTTAGGACAAAAAAAAAGAGTGGATATAAATTAAAAGTTTTAAAAAACCAGTTCTTCTAAAAAACCTATTTATTTAGCAAATATTAATTAACTCATAGCATTTCTTGAAGATGGGAACAAGGGCACTATTTTGTTGAGGAAGCTTTCCTGGGGGTTGAAATATATAATGACATTCCCTCCTATTTTGTTTTTCCATCAGAAAACCCAGTGGATTTAACAGCCAATCCTGTGGCCACCCAAATATAGGTCAAAGCACTGCCTGCTCCCCCGGGAAGGTGACTTTCCAAGCCCAATCAGTGCTCCGGCAAAATCCAGAGGGGCAAGCAAGAGGAGGAGAAGGCTCTGGAGAAAACACGCATAGAGTAAATAACTGGATCTGGCCCCAGTCTAAACCTTGCATACTAGTCAGGGTTCTCACTGGCAAGCAACCAAATGGACTTTAGCTGATTTAAAATGGACAGGAATCTCGCTTATCCATTTTGAACAATTTACTAGCTTAAGCAATTTTCTTGACCAATAGGGACACAATCACAGTGAGAGAAAGCCCAGGTGACAATGATTTTACAGAACATTTTTTATTTCCCATGGATTTTACTTCTAGGAAATGTAATCAGTTGTTTTCCCTAAGCTATAATAACCTTTTCTTCTTTTAATTGGTGCCTTAGTGCCCAATTAAATAATAAACATAATTAAAATACCAAAAATAATATAGAATTAATTTCTGAAAACTAGTGAATTTATCAACAGGTTACACATTAGAAAATCCTAATTTAAAACATAGTCTATTACTGATGCATTCTTTCCCTGCTCCTTACTTCTTCCATTTTTGAAACTAATATAAAACTGGAAATGACATCAAAATAATAGCTAAAAGTTCAATAATTACTTTTACAAATATCACATGGGGGGAAAAAATAGTACATGGGATAAGGAGATACCCTGGAAGGATGGGAAATAAGATTGCCCTCTGGGTGATAAACCAAAAATCAACACTAAGATTCACAAAGTCACCTTAAAGAAACAAAATGGTCTATCCCCTAATTAATATATTGAAGGTAAGAATGGTAGAGATCTGGCCAACCACAAAAATACAGGAAAAGGAGATTCAAAGCAATAAACATTGGCAGGGCCCAGTTAATTTCAAGATTCACAAAGTCACCTTAAAGAAACAAAATGGTCTATCCCCTAATTAATATATTGAAGGTAAGAATGGTAGAGATCTGGCCTACCACAAAAATACAGGAAAAGGAGATTCAAAGCAATAAACATTGGCAGGGCCCAGTTAATTTGTATCTTGAGGAAAGTGAGCCCCCTACCTTCTGCCAAGTATCTGGTCTTCTTCGTAGGTATATCCTTAGAGCAAAAATGCATGTGTTTGTTTCTCTTTACACGATGTCATTAAATATAAGACTCAAGGGCTGGCCAGTTAGCTGAGCTGGTAAAGCATGGTACTGGCAATGCCAAAGTCAAGGGTTCAGATCCTCATACTAGCCAGCTGCCAAAAAAGAAAAATATATACTCATAAATACCTCCACTTCTAAGCCTATAATCCCTAAAGTATCTTCAGAAAGAATGGCTTCTTATGGGGTTTCCAATATTCTCCCAGACTCCTGAAGGTTTTCTTTCTCATTGTAAATTAATAAAATATATTTCTGGTTTCTTATGTCAGTCTGTTGGGAGGTTTGCTAAACTGAACATCACAAGTCGAATCAATTTCAAAATACTGATGACAATATTTTCTAATCCTGTGAGATTTTCTAATCCTGTGTTTGGACCAGACTCTATGAAGCAGTTATTTCTCCAAGTCTTTCCTAGCTAAATCCCCTTTGTCAATGAATGTCATTCCAAAATGTCCACACCCTTCCTAAAAGCAGGTCACACTTCAGCTGCAGAATGCAAACACAATGGTGGATGCAATGAGAAGATGTCCAGAAGTTAACTTACTTCTCTATCTCCTTCAGGTGATGTAGACCTCACTTGCCTCATCTCCCTTAAACTATGTAGTAGCAAAAACAGCTCCTAGCACATAGTAGGTGCTCAATAAATATGTGCTGAAATAATGACTGCACTGGCACAAATATGGCAGTCTCTCACAAGAGCCAGAAAGGCAGCTCACCATCCTGGGAGTATCTTCCTGACTTCTAATAAACGACTGGCCCATTTAGTCTCAGTGTCCCCTAAGGAGAATAGAACTTCCCACAACTTGAGAGACTTTTTTTTTTTTTTTAACAGACTCTCTCCAGTTTTCCAGGAAGAAAACAATGCAAGGAAATTAGGACAACACAATCAAGACTGGCTCATGCATTCCCACCATACTTGGTAGAGACTCAGCCCTCCCCTTCTAGGTCCCTCTGTCTTCTCTCAGGGTCCCAGGGGATTTCCACACCCTGCTTGCTCCAGTCCTCAGCAACAATATCAGCACCTGCCTTAACTTCTCCTCACCACTCAAATCCCCCTGGGCAAAATGATACAGGAAAACTCCAGCTTTGGTTGTGTTCCTACAACTCTCTGAACTCAGAACATTCTACAGCCACCTCGAACCTGTGGAAAGGTGACCGTTGGGCAGTCTGCATCCCTTCCTAAATGCTACTAAAAGTCCCAGTATTAAATATCACCAGAGAGCTCTGTGGCCACAACCTTAGGGCCTCAGGTGTTGCGCAGGGCCCAGGAGAGATAGCAGGTGGGTATCTCATCCCTGCTGTGCTTTGAGGTGAGATTGCCTGGTGCTACCAGCTGACTTCTCGCTGGTCACAAGAGCCTCAGTCAGAGCCAAAAGGCCCGCTACAAAGCTGAATGAGTCAGCAAGTGTAAGGATATAAGAAAAACCAAACCCATCTTCTACCATATTCTCACAACACAGAATACTTTTGTGACACCAAATGTGTGTGGGTTTTTTCCTCTCACACACCAAGCAATGCTGCAGCAGATTCTCTAGCCAACACCAACTGAGTGTCCTCTAATTCAATTCAGTTCTGATACTATCTGCTTGGAGATAGTATCAGATCCCATAGGTTGAGGGCTCAGTCCCACAAGACTGTCCCCCACTTCAGATGCCAGTCACAAGCACAGGTTGTGGCCTGAGCTTCTGACTAACTGGGTATAAATCGGGGTTTCCACAATCCCCTCTTTGGGTTCAATTAATCTGCTACAGCAGCTCAGAAAACTCAGGGAAACAAGTACTTATGTTTACTGGTTTATTATAAAGGATATAACGAAGGATACAAATGAACAGCCAGATGGAAGAGATGTAGAGGGTGAGGTATGGAAGAAAGAGTGAGGTATGAGAGATGGGGCATGGAGCTGCCATCCTCCAGAATTCTCCACATGTTCAGCTATCAAGAAGCCCTCAGAACTCAGTCCTTTTATGTTTTTATGGAAGAGTCATTAAGCAGGCATGATTGATTAAATCATTGGCCATTGGTTTATTAACTCAACCTTCAGCTCCTCTCCCCTCCCTGGAGGGCAGGGGTGAGGGATCATAGGGGATGGGGTGGGACTGAAAGTTCCAACCTTCTCATCACATGGTTGGTTCCCCTGGCAAACAGCCCCCCATTCTGAAGCCATCTAGGGGCCACCAGTCATCCCGTTAGCATACAAAACAAACTCTTACTACTCTGGAGATAACAAGGACTTTAGGAACTATACGTCAGGAAACTGGACAAAGACAAAATACAAATTTCACAATATCACAGCAGGAGATAGGCCATAGAAAGAGCCAGACTGCCTTCAGCTATAATGTTGGTGCCTCCATAAAAAAAACTTCTTGGCACTGCCTGATGCCAGACATACTTTCCAGAGGTCATATTGCCTCTTCTCTCTCCAGATACCACCTATGGATAAAATGTGCTGTTTTCTTCACCATGTCCAGAGTATTTCTGCTTTTTCCCCTAGACAAATTTTCCTACTTTGGTGCATGGATGCAGCATATCCAATCCTGGGGGCCTTGCTGCATTTTGTTAAATAAAAGTGTGCTTTGTAGTCAGCAGACTTGTTGATTCATGTGTTGGTCTAAGTAACTGCCTTTAAAAAATACACAGTACTGCAATAATAGCATTAGAATTTCCTTTAATATTAAGGATGGGGTTGTACAAGTGACTTGAACATTATGTACACTAAACTGGAGGCCAGCTTTTTATCAAGAATAAAGAGAAAGACATAGTAGATGAGACACAGAAGCAGAGAAGCAAAAATATAATGCCAAGGGTTTTCAGCCTTTGGTATTTGAATTTTGGACAGTAAAATGATATAAAAGTAAATATAGTTTAAAAGTACATAAAACTGTTACTTTTGTAACTTACCATTCTTGGTGTTTTTAATGGTTAGGCCGAATGCCAAGGTTGCTGATTTGGGGGTATGGTCATAAAATACATAAGGTAATTTCTACCTATAGAGAGATTATCACAAAATATAACATCGGCTCAATTAGTGAATACAGGTATTGGTAGGACAACACAAAATAATATCCATCATCAACCTAGTACTTGCATGACCATTATTATGGCTGGGAACCAGCTAGGAGGGACAACACAAAGTAATATCCATCATCAACCTAGTACTTGCATGACCATTATTATGGCTGGGAACCAGCTAGGAGAGCAGTATTCTCACAGCTTTAAGTATTAAAAACATGAAATCTTAAATTCACTGTACAAGTAGTCAGACACAGAGTACAGAGTTCCAAAGCTATTCACATTGGGCCTGGGAAGTCAACATCAGTGGTCAGAGGCTTTCTCCATTTTTTTTACTACACTGTCCTAGTTAAGAGCAAGAATTTTATCCTAAGAGAGATCTACGTTTGAATCTTGGCTCTAACACTTCCTAGGTGAGAGATCTTGGGCAAATTGCTTAACTTTTATGTACATATGAGTTTCCCCACCTGCAAAATGGTAATGATAATACCTACCTCCCTGCTAATAGCCGAAATATTTAACAGCTGGTACTGCTTGGGCACCAACCAATCCGAATGGATTCTGGCCTTGCCCCTGCTGTTTCCAGTGTTACCTGTTAGTTTCTGGATTTGAGAATGACAAGGTTGAGGGGTCCCCAAAAGAGCTGGGCAACCAGAGAAAGAGGGTGAGAAAGGCACTTAGGGAACTCGGGGCAGCAGATCTTCACTGACCACTGTGGAAGTATTTCAGTATTCTGCTAACCATTTTGGCCACATGGCTGACATAACTGTGCCTAAAACATAGAGGAGTTATGATGATTAAATGATACAAGCACTCAGTTCATACTAAGCTCAATAAATGGTAGCTATAATAATAATAGCAATGGTCTCATGACAGGAATAAAATAATACCATCCTCAGGATTATAGAGAGGATTAAATAAGATAACATATGAAGTATTTACTTCAGGGCATGGCTCCTAGTAAATGTTCAACAAATAGCAGGCATTATTATTGATTTCATTATTAATACCTGGTGTGTGGATTAAATTGGATGCAGTAGATTAAAATACCAATCAAGGCCAAGCAAATATTTGCATATATCACAGCTTTTCTAGCTACTAAAAGATTGCTACACTCATGTTGTGAGATTAAGTGAGATCATGGGAAATAGTACGAAAAAGTTAAATTCATTAACATAACTGCATCTGACAAATTATTGGCTATAAATGCTGTAAAAGCACAATATGAGGCAATTGACAAAATAATAAAATCAATTCTAACATCCTTGAGCAATTTGAATCTTGACTGTTATTGACAGTTTAAAATTCAATGGTATTATTTTACATTTCTGAGAGCTTATATTAGAGATAAATAATAGTTTTGGCTAAATTAGCAAGCAGGTAATGATTTTTCCTTAATGAGATACATCAGCTCAAATCTTGAGTCTTTCTTACACTGCACAATTTATAGTTCCTAAAGCTGAGGGTATACAACCCAAAATGAAATGGCTATTTTAAAATCATCTGCTTTTTTAAAAAAAGTAAACATTCAAAACAAGATAATTTAATGGATTTGGGGTTTGTGGGTTTTGAGCCTCAAGTGTTTCTTGGCACTCAATATTAAATCAATTAATTATGAAATAGCTCTCTTATTTTACCATGATCTTAAAGTCTCCAGTGCACATTTAGTGGTCTAGTGGTTGAGATGAAGTGAAACTCTACTGAACTTTCTTATAACTAAAATCAACGTTATTTTCTTCTTAGGGGATTTGTTTCAGGTATGATAGTAAAGGTCAACAGATTTTTTTTTTAACTCCATAAGGTAACAATCTGCACCATTGTTATGAGGGATGTGAGTTTGAGGGTATCAACCACTTAAGGAAACACAGAGCCACAACTGAGGTTTATTTTCTGATTCAAAAACATTTTTCCACATTTTGATGGTAAGCTCAAAGCTAATTTGCAGTACTGAATAACCAATATTGTACCACGAGTTCTGTTATAGACTCAAAGGGATTTTTTCCACTTAAATAAGCCTGAGAGAACAGAGGTTGCTATTCATATAAACTCTGTTTAAACAGAAATTTTTTTTTAAAAATTGTACTTCCAAAAATCAGATTGCACACCATGATTAAACATACAGTGTGCATATATAATTTTTTGGCTTCTGTTGATTCATCAGCTTTCCTCAGTCTATCTGAGTGATGAAATAAAGATAACTACTTACAGGGGAGGTAAGTAGAAACCAATTGGGGATACATGGATACAAAAAGATTAGTAAGAAGATCTACTAGAGATAATATTTTTTTGGCGAGAGAAACGTAAAGGAGTAACACAGACCTTGAGACCCCCACACTGCATATTCAGAAAAGATATCTTTTATTCCACAACAATTTTCTCTCAGCACCATTTTGAGGAGATCTCCCATTTATTTATAACTAAATTTGTTATGAAGAAAAATTTATATTATATTAGTTACAAGAATGTATAGTGTTTAATAGTGTTATTATTGTATTACAGTTTAACTGCAGCTTTCTATAAAGAGCCAAATTTAATTTAATTAAGCACACTTTCATTCTAACATTTTTCCCTCAGTTTGGACCAACATATATTTTTTCTTTTTCTTTTTCACTATTATTAATTGACAAATAATAGTTGTACATATTTATGGGGTACAGTGTGGTATTTCAATACATGTATACAATGTGCAATGATCAAATCATGGTAAATAGCATATACATCACTTCAAACACTTTTCTTTGTATTGAAAATATTCAAAATCCTCTCTTCTAGCTATTTGAAAATATGCAATAAATTATTGTTAACTATAGTCATCCTATAGTGCTATACAGAACTAGAACTTACTCCTCCCATGTATCTCTGATTTTGTATCCATTAACCAACCTCTCCTTTCTCTCCCTGCTTCCCAGCCTCTAGTAACCACTGTTCTATTCTCTACTTCCATGACATCAACTTTTTTAGCTTCCACATATGAGTGAGAACTCATAGTATTTGTTTTTCTGTGCCTGGCTTATTTCACTTAGCTTAATGTCCTCCATTCTCATCCATGTTGCCACAGATGACTGGATTTCATTCTTTTTTATAGCTGAATTGTTTCGTTGTATATATATATATATACACCACATTTTCTTTATCCATTCATCTGTTGACAGACACTTAGGTTGAGTCTGTATCTTGACTATTGTGAATAGAGCTGCAATACACATGGAGAGCAGATATCGTCTACATACTGATTACCTGTCCTTTGCATAAATACCCAGTAGTGGGACTGCTGGATCATATGGTAGTTCTTTTTTTAGTTTTTTAAGGAAACTCCATACTGTTTTCCATAATGGCTGTACTAACTTACATTCCCACCAACAATGTATAAGAGTTTTTGTTTTTTTTCTTTTTGATAATAGCCATTCTAATTGGGGTGAAATGATATCTCATTGTGTTTTTGATTTGCATGTCTCTGATGATAAGTGATGTTGAGGATTTTTTTATAGAATTATTGGCCATTTCTATGTCTTCTTTTGAGAAACGTATTCAGATCATTTGCCCATTTTAAAATCAGATTATTTGGTTTTTGCTGTTGAGTTGTCTGAGTTCCTCATACATTCTAGATATTAATCCCTTGTTGGATGAATAGTTTGAAAATCTTTTCTCTCATTCTGCAGGTTGTCTCTTCACTCTGTTGATCATTTTCTTTGCTGTACAGAGGCTTTTTAATCTTATATTCCCATTTGTCTATTTTTGCTTTTGTTGCCTGTCCTTTCGAAGTCTTATCCATAAAATCTTTGCCCCGACCAAAGTCCTGGAGTGTTTCCCCTACATTTTCATCTCAAAGTTTTATAGTTTCAGGTCTTACATTTAAGTCTTTAATCCATTTTGAGTTGATTTTTGTATATGGTGAGAGATAGTGGTCTACTCTCATTCTTATGCATATGGATATCCAATTGTCCCAGCACCATTTATTGAAGAGACTGTCCTTTCCCTAACATATGTTCTTGGAGGCTTTGTCGAAAATCCAATTTGGCTTTGTTGAAAGCGAAATTTACAGTGGGCTGTAAACACATGAATTTATTTCTGTGTTCTCTACTCTGTTCCATTGGTCTATGTATCTGTTTTTATGCCAGTACCATGCTGTTTTGATTACTATAGCTTTGTAGTATATTTTGAAGTCAGGTAGTGTGATTATTCCAGCTTCATTTTTTTTTTGCTTAGGATTGCTTTGGCTTTTGGGGGTCTTCTGTGGTTCCATATGAATTTTTGAATTGTTCAGTCTAACATTTAATTAATAGAAATTTGAGCCAGATAAGAAAAGAGGAATTGGATCCCCTTTGCAGCAAACTGCCAAAAAAAAAAAAAGAAAAGAAAAGAAAAGAGGAGTTAAAGAGTAGGCTGTATTGCATTTGTTCACCTCTTCAATAATTTTTTAACATTATTAAACAGTATTGATACAAAAACTAACAATACTGCAAAGTTATGTTAAAATGGGTGATCAATAGCAGCAAATGTCCCACTTTGAAGAATGGAAGTACTTTCTGTCATTTTCCCAAGTTGGGTTCAGTAGTGATTCCCTGGGCTCTGACCCAAGGGGCAAGAGGAGACTGGGAACTAAGATTCTGGGAAAGGGCGGGGGGAGGGGGGGACAAGAGGAGGAAGGGAAATCCAGGAAGAAGAGACTTCCAGGTTTCAACTAAAGACAAATTCCATCTACATGCTCTAATAAAAGCCCCAATAAGAACTGTTAAGACTCTGATGTATCCATGAAATGGCCTCAAACAAAAATAGTTTCTTTCTGGTTATGGACTCATATACCCACCCAGATGCTGAGAAGCATAAGAGCATGTTTAGGGGCTAATGATGGAATATTCATTTTAGGGAAGCTAGTGGGGAGGATATTGAAGCTACAAACTATTGTATCAGAGTTTAAACAGCAACTTGATGAAACACTACAGATGGACCTAAAAATAAAAATGATGGATGTAGCCTAAAAACTGGCATCTTTCCCAATATACTGCTTAATTAATTATCACAGGAGAAATGTTGCATTTTCTTGTCTGACATATCAAAACAACTCAATAGCGTAAAAACAAAATGTCATTCAGAATTCTAATGCAACCTTATGGAACTCTCATACTCAATGAAGTTGTCATCAATTGCTCAGTAGAACTAAAGCCCATTAATTAGAATTCACACACATTATTGTTATTCAAGGTTAAATAATATTTACATTTTTCTGAACAGGTACATAGACAACAACAACATATATGAAATAATACAGAGAAAAACATGTACAAATGTGTGTAAGTTTGGAAAGTTGTCTATCTTTCCTATTGCAATTGAGTTTTTTTTTTTTCCTTTTTCCACAGTGACAGTGGAAAGTCACAGTGATGCCTCTAACAGTAATTTCACCTCCTTTATTTATAATGATAACACAGATCCACCACCATATGATTGAATTAATTTTGTGGTCATGCTAGTGATTCCACTGAGTTACCTGCTTTCTCTTGTTGAGTTTCAGGGCTGGAAGTACAAGCTATGGTCATGGGTCAGAGATTTTCCTCTGTGTAAAGCTAAAACCACCTCTGGGAGTTGAACCTACAATTTTACACTTATTAATAGTTCTGGATAAAAATCAAGTGAGCTAAGTAACAAAACATGCACACACATCCTTTATCTTCCCCTCTTGACACAAGCATGCACATATACATGTATAAATGTGCACATACATACACACATACACACACATGCACACTGACAACATCACTCTTGCTTTGTGTAGATTAGGTGCAATCTGCTTTTCTGCAGACAAGAGGTTTCTTCATGCAAAGTCACTGGGTGTGTATATGCTAATTAGGAAGAAGCATTGCCCCATCCAAAAAAAGTTACAATGTCTCTGTTGAATAATTATGGATCTGTGGTCAGTGAATAAGTAGGTCTTAAATTGGAGGTAACAGAACCAAGAATTTCTAAATTTTTTCTTCTTATAGATCTTCTTCACACTATGTACCTGTAATTTCCTACATAGGTACAGTTAATATCTTTCTGAATTCTTTCACCTATAATATCTTTATGATACTCAAGATGGCAGACAGATAATTGTTGCAGTTAATAACCTAATACTGAGGCAGTACCCCAGGTCTTAAACTATGAACTCCTTGACGGCAAGGCCTATGGAACTATTCACCCAGGCACCTAGCACAATGGCTAGCATTTGCTAAATACTCAGCAAATATTTGTCAAATAATTGAATGGTGGCAGAAGAAGTGATGGTGGAGAGAGAGGGCCAGAGCCTAATATCTGGACACCAGAATAGAAAAGTGCTTAGTATGATATTATGAATGGGTCTTTTAAAACAGTCAACAACAGACTGATTGTAATGAGAAATTTGTGTTGTATTTGACTAGAAATTACCTAGAGGAAATCAATTTACCTCATCAGAATAGCAACATTAAACAGTCTGTGAAGTCTTTGATTAAATCGGTATTGTGTGGGAAAATACCTCTTATTTCAGTTGGTCTTCTCATCTAGTAAGTTATCTTCTTTTATCTCCGTTTTACTCATAAAAGTCCGATTTGCCTCTATAGAAGATTCCCCAGCTTCTACTACTGATTACTTAAAAGTTGTTTGCTTTTTATAGAATAGCTGGTCAGGCAAACAAATATTTGAGCTCTTGATGAACTTTACAAACTGAATCCCTGCCCTCCAGAAGAACAGTCTCATGGGGAGACACACGAAACAGATTATAGCAAAGAATTACATGATTACCAGTATGCAGAGTACTTGGAGAGGTACAAGACACGGGGAATGCTTCATGGGAGAAAGTGCATAATAACCTGGTCAGCAAACTCAGCACTTGCTTGGGGCACCAGCTAAGAAAGGCTCAGAGAGAGAGGAAGGAAAAGCATAGGCATGCATATATGAGAGAAAGAGAAAGGGAGATAATTTGAATCAGAAGAAAATCTAAAAGGAGTTATTTGGGATATGTATACATTTTGTTACATGTTGTTTCAAAAAATAAATGCCTGTTTCAGACTTATTTTATTTTTTATTTAATAAGGAAGGTCAGGGCAGGTGGTGGGGTCCAGTAGGACAGCCACCAGAATCTTTTTAAGTGCTTATCATTTATAAAAGTCTTAACCCAGCTCTGCTCTGCAAGGGGACCTAATTTTCTCTGAAGGGGTAACTTTAAAGCCGAGACTTAAATGATAAAGAAGAATTAGCTGAGTAAGAAGAAAGTAGAGGACAGCAACGAGATTTCCAGACAGAGGGTATAGTACATGCAGCATGAGGAATGTCCCAAAGGGGGCTGAGACCACAGTCCTGGCCCCATTCATCTTTCGTCTCCTGTGTAGAAAGTCATCAGCAAAGGCAGATTCATTCAGCTCCTGTCATATATGCTCAAGGAAAGGCTGTCCTGCTGTGACAACCATGTCAGAACATAAACCACAGGCAAGTGGGCAATCACATAGCATAGGTACAGAGTTCAGTTTGGTCCAGCTTTACTTACACATCATAAAAAGTTTTGAACACAGACTATGTGCCAGGGCCTACGTTAAGTTCTGGGAATGCCCAAGGATTTCTCCTGCTCTGGATTCTCTCAGGCCCATTGCCAGATTTCAGCTCTCTTCTGTCCAGATCTTTCTCTCACCTGACTCCTTGAGAAGTGTGGCTTCTCCTTCTGGTTGCATTCTCTTTCTGCCCCAGCATTGTATCTCCCCGAATGCCAAACCCACCCAGCCCGTCTTTAGTTCATCCCAAATCCCTTGTTCTCAGCCTCCCTGAGCACTAAGCATGCAATGTGCTTTCCGCTTGTCATCCAGGATCAGCCAGGATTCTGCCCCACTACACCTTCACCTGCTCTCTGCTATCTCTTTGTGGTCATTACCATGAATCTCCCATATCCTTCCTTAGTGATAAGCTGTTACCAAAATCAGATATTCAGTTTAACCCCTTGAACAAGTAGCCACTTTCTTCCTGCTTCCCATACAGAAGTCTCTTTGAACTAGTATTTCACAGTTGTCAACTTCCAACTCATTCTACTTTTTGCAACCTTAAAAGACACAGTCCTTTACTTCTCTCTGATTCAGCATGCTTCCTTCTTGCTCACATCGTTTTCCTCCTTTCACACCATTCCTTACCTGGCTTCAGCCTTGGACACAGTCCTTTACTTCTCTCTGATTCAGCTTCCTTCTTGCTCACATCGTTTTCCTCCTTTCACACCATTCCTTACCTGGCTTCAGCCTTTACTCATTGTTTTGTTTTCTTCTAGTCAATCTCCTACACATACAAATTAACATTTATGGTCATTATAATGTAGTGAAAATATACATGTAATTGAGGTGGAGGTAAAGAAAGTCACATAATCTCCTTCAGGCTAGATTATTTGGAGCTCATTCTTACCTCATTGTAAAACTAATCTTTATGACTTGTAATCATGACTGATTACGTCTTATATTTTCCTTTATTCATTCTGTTCAAAAATGATTGAAGGTGGCTTACAAAATATATACAGTATAATAAGATACAAAGAAAGTGGAGTAACCAACCAAAGAGAAACTAAGAGTAGACAAAACAAAAAATTGGAGTAAAAGTAACTCACAAAATGTACACCACTGTCTGGGCACTTGCTGTAAATAAGCCTCTGAATTTTTAAGCAACTAACACAACAATGAAAGGAAGAACATTTGATTACATAATTCAAAATGCCCACAAGATTATAAAACAAACTAGTTGCTCAAGAGAAGCACAGTATTTGCGGTAGAGAATTTCTGCAGGTCCTTGTTAAGAAAACACAGTGCAGTGAGAGTGAGCAGCGTTCTCACCCACATATCTGCTGCAAAAAACAGTCATGGGATTCCTGGGGCTGCTTCTCCTACCATACCACCCCTAGACTTAGGCTGTTAGATGCTAACCTGCAGTTCAGTAAAAGTTAAAAAAAAAAAAAAAGTAAGTAAAAGTAAAAGTGGCAGGAGCCAAAAGAAGACTATTCAAAGAGAGTTCTGATCACTTTTCTTTAATCTAAAGATAAGATTTAGAGCACCCAAATAGAGTGCATAGTCTTCAGAAAATCCTTCATAAACATTATTTCTCCCAAGTGAGCACTTCTGATAATACTCCTACCTGTGAAGCAGAGTCTTGTCAGCAATTTTGAGCATATTCATCTGTGTTAGCAGCCATCAGAACTAGGGGTAGAGTTTTATAAAATGAACCCAGAACTAAGGATGTTGTTTTATAAAAGTTAAGTAAACAGAGGAAATATTCATGGGCTAAGCCAAGATTTTCTTCAGAGAACAATTTTGGATCCATTCTAATACAGACAAACTGACAACGTGATTCAAAATTTTGCCATTGAACACAATCGTGAATGACTTAGCCTAGAAAAATCTACGAAGCAGTTGTTAGCAAACACCTATCTAATACAGTCATTTTAATCAGAAAAAAACAGTAATAAGGTATCTAAAACATTAAAAAGATATCTAACCTCAACAGTAAAACTTCCCCATGATGTTTACAAGTATTACAAAACTAATGCCTGTAGATGGCTAAATAATTTGATCTATTCTGTAGCACAAGTTTTGTGTATCAAAAGTTGGTTAAGTGCTGCAGACTCTCTTAACAATAACAGCTTTAAGAATCTCAGTTAACAATTTTAGTTTTGGGGCAGCTGATCTGAGGCCATCAATAATTCTGTGAGTAATTCAATCACAGGCCACCAGTCTATTTAAGCTCTTCTAAGTCAAAAACTTATGAGGGAAATTTTAAAAGTTCATGGAGAAATAGAATTAAAAGATAATACAAATCTTTCAGTGAACTTTTTGAAGTTCCTTCATTTTTTTTTCATTCTGTTTTTTATGAGAGGTGATTGAATACCTAGAATGTCTTAACCAGTTCATGCAAAGAATCAAGTTATTAAGTTATTAAGTATCAAGTTATTAAACAGCAAATTAAAAATCAGGAAGAAGTGTGGTGCAGAACATACTTATGTGTTACATACTTTTGCACCTTTCAAGAAAGAGGGTTTTTTTTGGCAACTGGCTGAAGAGATAATTTTTTTTTTTTTTTTTACCAGTAAGGGGATCGCAACCCTCTGCACGGTTTGGTCTGCACCACACTCAGCTGGTGAGTGCACCGGCCATCCCTATACAGGATCTGAACCCGCAGCCTCAGCGCTACCAGCACCGCACTCTCCCAAGTGAGCCACAGGGCCGGCCCTGAAGAAATAATTTTTATGGAGTCCAATTTTCACACCGATTTTTAAAAATTTTTTTACTTTGCAATGTTAAGTGGCTTTATCAAGCATTTTTTTTTCTTTTTTGAAGCATAATTGATTATATATATTTTGGGGGTGTAGATTGACTACTATCACCTGTGCTCACAGTGATTTTCAGTTTCAGTTCTGTATTAAACATAAATAGCCAAAAATTAAAACCCAGTTCATATAACTTAGCCCACAACTGATATCTGTTTGAAAAATTTTCAAGAAAAAATGCAAATATGTAATATGATGTTGTTCCTAGTGAAATTCTTCACAAGATGATAAAACATACAATCCTGTTCAGTACTAGAAAAGCTTGCCTAAACTCTGTTTTTTCTTTGCCAAAATTTGGCTTGGAAATCCTGAAATGATAATTAATCAGGACACTGCTTTTTAAGTGGAATAATTTATAATTTACTAGATTTGTGATTTTGAGGAAGTAGAAAGTTGACTTTTTAAAATTTATTTTTTATTAGCATATTATTACAAATCACACTTATTCTTTATGCCCCTTATCCATTCCCCTCCCTCTTCCACTTCCCCTCCCTGTTCCCTTCCCCCTCCCATAACCATAGATTTGTTCTCTCTATCTGATAGATTAACTGTTCCTCTGTTGATTTGTTGCCTATATGATCTGTCCAGTACTGAGACAGGTGTGATCAAGTCCTCTCCTGTTATTGTAAATCAGATGCTGCTTCTATTACTCTGGAGTGTGCTTTGTGGAGAGAGATGACTTTTTTTTTTTTTTTTTTTTTGGTCTCTGCTGGTGCCTCTTCTTATGTCAATGCAGTTGAGAGTCTGGCATGTCATCTGCATGGTGGATGTGACTGCTGTGCTGCTATTAAGACTAGCTGCTTATGCAGCACCCACGGCAATTGCAGTGGCTATGGAGGGCTACCTGCGTGGAAATGGTGTTTTTGGTGTGCTCCTTACCTGGTTGTGGCTGTGTTTGGCTTTCCCTGGTTGTGTGCCTTGGGAGCTCAGTGGGGCCCTGGAAAGTGGTGGCAGCTTGCCTAGTTGCGGCTGGGTTCAACTTTCCCCAGCTCCATATCTCAGGACCCTGGCAGGGCCCCAGGGTGGTGGCCACAGCTTGCCTAGTTGTGGCTGGGTTTGGCTACCCCCATCTCCATGCCTCAAAACCCCAGAGGGGCCCCAGGGTGGTGGCAGCAGCTTGCCTTGTTACAGTTGAGTTCGGCTTCTCCCAGCTCCAGCTCCAGCTCCATGCCTCATTCTAAGATGTTGTTGTGGAGCAGTTGTGGGGGAGGGGGAGAGAGGAAGGAGGAGGAAAATACGGTGGGAAGAGGAGGAAGGAGGGGAGGTATGATCGAGGCCCATGGCACCCCCACCCCATTCCAGCAGGAGAAACCAGGGGGCTTCCAGCAGTGGCTGTCACTGCTGGGCTGGATGCAGAAGTCAGGGAGGTGTGGCTGAAGCCCTTGGTCCCCCACTACCCCAGCTTGGGAGCCCAGGGTGCTTCCTGCAGCACTTGGTGGTCGTCACTGGGCTGGTTGCGGAAGTCAGTGGGGGGCATGGCTGAGGCCCTTGGCCCTCTCTCCTTCCCCACTTGGGAGTCCAGGGGGCTTCCAGTCCTTCTAGGTTTTATAGGTGTTCTTTGGTGGTGTTAGACCTTTACTAGTTAATAACAAACTTTGTCTCTGATCTGTGAGAATTTTGTTTTTTCTTTCAGTTCTGTGTTGGATTATTCACTGTTCCCACCACTTGAACTCTGCACTGGAACTAATTTGTCGTTCTTTGCTTACTTCTAAAATGGAGGAACTTCCTGTGGTGACCAGCACTTGAGTCCTGTGGTTAAATTAAGCTAAGCTAAATTGCTTCATTGCTGCTGATTCCCTGTGGAAGGCTTTTTGTGCAGCTCAGATTTTAATTGTTGATCTTGTATGTACTTCCAGGTCTTACAAGGTCTGATACACCTGGGTAGTGTGGAAACACCTGGGTTGTGTTCTGGGCCTTAGTACTTTCAGCAAACTGCACCCCCTGCAGTTTTATATTCCTGACCAGCCCCCATTGAGTGGTCCTGTGCTGACTGGAGGGCAGATCAGCTGTCCATGCCATGCGCTTCTTAAGTCACGTGATTTCCCATCTCAATGTTTTTCAAAGTTTTCCAACCATAATTTTTTCTTTCTTTTACAGCTGGTGCCTGCCTTCTTAAATTACATGATCTCCCATCTCAGTGTTTTTCAAACCTTTCCAACCCCAGCCAACAGGAAGAAATTGCTTTTATATTGTTACCTGGTGTGCATGTGTGTATGTGTGTATTCCTACATACACACACATACACAAATGAAACCAACATTTCACAAAATACATATTACTTACACTGTGCAACGTATTCTGATGTTTTCTATTTTATTTTTTAAAATACCGATCATGACACAGTAAATTGACTTTGCAACCACTAAAGGGTTATAACTGTGTACTAAAGTATAAACATACTCGCCTATTTATGCTCCTTGTATTAATATGAGGTGTATAATATTGCTCTTGAAAGATGCTTAAAACAAAATACTGCTTGGACTGCTCATTCTGTTCCTGACAGTTTGAGCGTCAATCATGATCTTTACATGGTTATTTTGAGATGATGTCTTACTATATTCCACCATGACACTCAGAATCAACTCCTACTCCCAACCTCTTCCTTTCGAAATTTGGAACACAGTTAAATAATGATGCACAAGGTTCCTCTTTCCTATGTTATCTTAACAAATTTTAGCGGTATATAAATAAAAACTTCCAGGCCTAATGTGTAATCAAACCATTTACAGATGAATAAAAGCAGGTATAGCTATATTTTTGTTTCTTAACATAGCATAAGAGGAGCTCTGTTGCCCTATAATCCGGAATCTGAATCCCAGCGTTGCCAAATTACTTAACCTGAGCCTCCACTTCTGCATGCATACAATGGGAATAATAACATTCACTTCAAAGTAGAGCATGTCCGTAAACAAGGCTTGATACAAGGCCTGGGACAGTGCTCCGTGAATGGTAGTCCCATTTTATCACTATAACAAATAAGTTAATGCATCTCAAAACTTCCTTTTAGGGTCATAAAGTTCAGTCATAAGAATAAAAGTAAGAGTAGTTTTTCTCTTTAAATACCTAGCTATTTTTTTAAATTGGATGTTTTATAATATAAATTCCCCTGCTGGTTTTATAGATTATAAATATTCCTACAGAAACGTTGTATTTGTGGTGTTGGATAAGCATTACCGAAACTAAAAGACTGAGTGTACATATGCAATGACTTGTCTAGTCATGTTAATTTCATTTAGACTTCTGTTTTTGCTCGATTTTTTTTAAACCACAAACGCCTAACTGTTGAATGGAGAAGTGTGCTCTAATTCAGCAAAAATACTGCATACAATAGGCGTACGTATACATAATACTCAAGATGAATACGGGACTGCTTTCGACCTCCAAAGTGAAAGCCTTGTTTTAGTTGTTTTCTATCCCCTTTTACCTCTATTCATCCACACTTTTATCTTACCTAGGTCAAGCTACTTCTACGGTGTTTTTGATTGCAGGAGTTTGGCAGTTAACAGAAAACAAACTTTTCCACAGAAAGTAACCCGTCCAAGTTAGCAAGGCAGGACAGGCACTCTCGATCATTCTCCCACAAACACTGGTCCAAGCTGGGAAGTTGCACAGGGGAGTTGCAACTCTTTCAAAACCACTTAAGAGGAGTGATCAAGATTCCCCCAGACCCATCTCAGTCGTTTGCTAAAGAAGAGGGCTGAGTTATGTGTTCAGACAAAGGCTTTGACAATCTAATCGAACCTAAACTGGGACCTCTGTGGATTCACCTTCAGTCACATACACTCCAGACTGTGCGTATGCGAGTTGGGGGACACGTGGACCAAAGGTTGCAGAGAGCCAGAAACAGAACTGCAACAGGAGGTAGAGACAGAGGGGTACGCCACAAGCTTCAGACTTTGGAGACTGGCGGCCTCACAGACGCGACCTCATCCCGCCTCCAGAAAGGCGGGAGAAAAGCAGAGGACAGAGACCGCGTTCAAGAACCCCGAACCGTTCCACACTCGCCTCTGCCCCTGCCGCACGGCTGACCCCCTCCCCCCCCCGTCAGATTGGCAGAGAGGTGCGCCCAGCCTCCCCTCCATTAAAATTAAATTTGCATTCATGAGGCTATTGACTACCATATTGGATGGTTCAGAGTAGAACATTTTCATCACAGACAGTTCTGTTGGACAGCACTGATTTAAACTTTTAAATGAAAGTCTTTGTCAATATACATTTTAGTTGACATGTAATATTTCTTTACAGAGCATTGTAGTACTGTTTTTAAATTAGTTACTGTGTGCAAGCATTTTAATATGCTAAATATTAGGGATACAAGTGGAGGTCAGAAAGGATCTTATTCATCTCATACTTACTTGACACAGAGTGGACATGGGGTACATGTTTTGCTAAATTACCTGTGTGGCTTGCATATTTGGGTCATGTTATATTTCTGTCAGTGCTGCTTTTTAACTTTGAAAGTGAGCTGCCATTTCTATATAACACATTAAGTCTAGACATCTCACTTACTAGACTAGACTGTAAATATATTAGGGCAAGGACCATATCTTACTTGTCTTTATATTTCTTGCATTCACGACAGCAGCTGGCCCATTGGATGTATTCACCCACCAAATATTGGTTGAATAAATGAATGAATTTCAGATTTAATTCAGCATCAGTTTGGAAGTGCCTGAATTCTTTCCCTCACTCCCAAGGAATGAATGCAGGAATAGAAAAAGGAAGCAAGTAAGTTTTAACCTCAAGAATTAATGTTTAAGAACCTAGATCTCAGCCAGCTGCAAAAAAAAAAAGTAAACCTAGATCTTTGAATGATACTTTACCTCAGTGTTCCAACATATATTCTTAGATACGGGTCCCGAGCGGGGTGGGGTGTCCCCCTGAGGAAGCAGGGCGAGGGAGCTGAACAAGAGTAGGTCTTGGGGACGGGAGAGAGAAGAGGGTTGCGTTACCTGCGACTAACAGACATGTTTGGGTGAAGAGGAGGATTTGTCTTCAGCCCACTCTCGTCACTGACTTCAAGAAGAGTGTCACGATTAAATGTTGTATTGATTATCAAGGAGGCGGGTACTTACCTAAACTAATACCTCTCGGCGAAAAGTTTTTACCGAAGGCCTGGGTGAGGGAAAGACAGAGTATTCCCGTTCCCCGTCTAGTTTTAGGAAAGGTATGTACGATAGTTATGAAGGACTGTAGTTTGCTTCCTATCTTGTCCTCACTCAACCACAAGTGAAACTTTTGGACTGTGAACCTTATTTTTTTGTTTTGTTTTGTTTTTGTTTTTCTGTTCTCCCCAAGGCAGTTTGAACGAGGTAGGTTTAGAATCAATGGTTAATTTTTCAGTATTACTGGAACATCTGGAGAAAAAAAATCTAGAAAAGGACGACTTTAAAGCATATAAAGAGCGCCACCTTTCCCAGAATTATTCAGAGAGAAAAATCTTTCCTGTCTCCTGGCAAGTACAACCCAGATAATACAGCACTAAGGCAACAGTCACAGTTAGGACAGAAATCGTTCCTGGCTGAAGAAGCCCAGCCTTATCAGTTTGATGACGCCTGTTACTGTTTAATTTCTAAATCCCATTAGTTAAATGCTTCTACAATTCATTGTTTTCGTTTACTAATTCTAAAGGCAGTGATGCAGAAGCTATTTTTGCGGGACTAAAGCATTGACACCTCTTTTTCCCTGCTCTAGGACAGCATTTTAATGTTATGACTATGAAGTATGGTGTTTCAGAGCCAGCCTTCTGTTACTTTATCTTGCAGTGGGCATTTTTCTCCAGGAAAAAAAAAAAAATCTTATAAATAAAACCAGAGCTGCTTGCCACTCCCTCCTACAAGTGCTGGCTCTCTATTTTTAGTTAATTGTAAATCCACATATCCCAGATATATGCCTTATTAGGAAACCAAGCTAATGATGTCATTGTAATACCATATTGTTGTAATTCTTTGGCTTTGTTGCAATAAGTGGTAGCACAGTAATTTGTGGAAGTTAATTATTACAGATCTGATCTCATGTTTTTGATTTGCCAAATCTTCATGTATAGAAGGCTTATTTACTTGATTGTGTTTTTGTGTGGTAGGAAGATCATTCTGAAGTGGCTCTCTTAAAGCTTTTCCTAGTAGATTAAGATGCTGTTTCTCTGTGTTAGGAATTTTTGTTAGCCTGAATAAAATCCTGGTTGTATAACCACTTTCAAGACAGAAAATCTGGTGATGTTTTTAAAAATGTCTTCAGATGAACACAACTAAAAGGAAGGGCAGGAAGTTGTGTGGTTAATTTACAAGGCAGCTACCATACAGGGATGGTTAACAAGTTGAACAAGTTGCCATGCATAAAAAATGCTATCTCTGACATTTACTCGCTCATCTCACCGGTTTTACTTTTAAGTTATCAGATCTTCTGAGTATGTAATCAGACTTGTGCCAATGTAGGACTTTGTATCTCTGATTCAGTTTGTATAGGCACTTAAATTATACAATAAAGACAGTGGATAGACAGAGAAATGAAAGTATATTTTACTATCCCAGTCAAAAACAGCTATACCAGTTACTACACCAGTAATTACTCAACTCAAAGTCTAGTTTTTTTTTTTTTTTTTTTGGCGGCTGGTCCATATGGAAGTCTCCTTTAGATTATACTTCCATTTGCGCAGTAGATTGAATCACCATGTCTTTTAGCAGTGGGTTTATCTTATGCTAAGAAAATTCTCATTATAGGGCCGGCCCGTGGCTCACTCGGCAGAATGCGGTGCTGATAACACCAAGGCCATGGGTTCAGATCCCTATATAGGGATGGCCGGTTAGCTCACTGGCTGAGTGTGGTGCTGACAACACCAAGTCAAGGGTTAAGATCCCCTTACCGGTCATCTTTTAAAAAAAGAAAATTCTCATTAGAATGTCTTTCTGGTACAGTGAGTATTATTTATAATACTACTCATATTTTATAATACTACTCATACTTTATAATACTACTCATTTATAATACTATGAGTACTTCATAGTACTCATTTTCAGCAGCATATTACATGTATTAACTCATTAGAGATGACAGCACCTTGATTATAATAATGGAAATACCATTAGCTACTCACTGTATTCTAATATTTAGATCTGTATGATAGCCACTAACCACATGTGGCCATTAAAATTAAATTTGCATTCATGAGGCTATTGACTACCATATTGGATGGTTCAGAGTAGAACATTTTCATCACAGACAGTTCTGTTGGACAGCACTGATTTAAACTTTTAAATGAAAGTCTTTGTCAATATACATTTTAGTTGACATGTAATATTTCTTTACAGAGCATTGTAGTACTGTTTTTAAATTAGTTACTGTGTGCAAGCATTTTAATATGCTAAATATTAGGGATACAAGTGGAGGTCAGAAAGGATCTTATTCATCTCATACTTACTTGACACAGAGTGGACATGGGGTACATGTTTTGCTAAATTACCTGTGTGGCTTGCATATTTGGGTCATGTTATATTTCTGTCAGTGCTGCTTTTTAACTTTGAAAGTGAGCTGCCATTTCTATATAACACATTAAGTCTAGACATCTCACTTACTAGACTAGACTGTAAATATATTAGGGCAAGGACCATATCTTACTTGTCTTTATATTTCTTGCATTCACGACAGCAGCTGGCCCATTGGATGTATTCACCCACCAAATATTGGTTGAATAAATGAATGAATTTCAGATTTAATTCAGCATCAGTTTGGAAGTGCCTGAATTCTTTCCCTCACTCCCAAGGAATGAATGCAGGAATAGAAAAAGGAAGCAAGTAAGTTTTAACCTCAAGAATTAATGTTTAAGAACCTAGATCTCAGCCAGCTGCAAAAAAAAAAAGTAAACCTAGATCTTTGAATGATACTTTACCTCAGTGTTCCAACATATATTCTTAGATACCCAGTCTTTCATTCTGCTGGGGGAGTGGGGGTGGAAGCATTAGAGGAATCCCAGGTATTCCCAGCAGCACTGAACTAGGGACCTTGTTCCAGATTCTGTAAAGAGAATTACCATTATTGTCATTAAATATTTTCTTAGACCTATTCTGTCCAATATGGTATTCACATGTGGCTATTGAAGACTTGAAATGTGCCTACTCTGAATTGAGATGTGCTTGAAATGTAAAATGCACACTGGATTTTGAAAACTTAGTTTAGGGGGAAAAGGTTGTAATTATCTCATTAATAATTTTCTAATTGATTACTTGTCAAACATTGAATTATATAAATATGTAAATATATTCGTTTAAATAAGGTATATTATTAAATTAATGTTACTTGTTTAATTTTAACTTTTTTTAAATGTGGAAACTAAGAAAATTAAATATGTGACTTAGATTACATTTCCATCAACAGTGCTGTTTTAGATTGTGGTAACAATATGTAATATATGCCTCTGGCATAGGCAGATTCAAGAAAGTTTACAGTTCTAAGGACTTTCTGATTTCACCCAAGCTTTTTTTCTGTGAGTTTCCTATTTTCAGAGTATTGGTCCAAATGTTACCCAAGAGACTTCAGACTGCCTTCAAGCTGTCTGTTATACTAACTGTTCATTATGTGTAGAAGATCTGGTCCATTGAGGAGAATTTTCCAGTCAAAATTGGCTGCTGTGGGGTTCTAGATAATATATAGCCATATTGTTTATTCTTCTGCTTGTTTCCACACTTATCCAAGTGCTAATAATTTTTGACAAGATAATATTCATGATTAGCCTCTATTTACCAGAAATATGTATTTCTTTGAAAATATCAAAACTAAACTTTTGTAAGATTTGAGTTCATAGATATAGTAGAAGATGGTATTCACAAGTATTTTTTATTTTGCTTTTTACCTTGGAGTTTATTATAAATTCTGTATATGAAAAACATTCTTGATTAGATATTTATATAGGAAATACTAGGAGACTTATTTTTAAGCCAATATTTCAGGTTAAAAATAGATATTTGTATTTAATCCGTCTGTATAGTACATGTGGTTATAACGTGTTCAGTAAGCTTTCCCCAGTGTTGTGAATGAGGCATCCATTGAATTCTGTTGTTTCTCAACATTTGGAAGTGGCTGTGAAGGAACTGTCTGACTTTGCGTGCATAGAAGAAAGCCAAGACACTAATTTTTTTATGCTGACTGGCTCACTTAAAATGATCTGTATAGTTTAGTTTTTTATTTTCTCTTTTCCTTATCCTGTAGATGGTATTGCCAGATTCTTTCCAAATTTCTAACATGTAGTCTATTCTAGTTATCACTGAGTTAGCTTATGCAGAAAATCATACTTATTTCTCTTTAAAACATTAGATTATCCAAAATTTAAAACAAATGTTAAATTAATTAACAATATTAATTAGTAAGCCCTGTGTGCTTTTTTCCACATTTTAGTTGAAAGTGGAGTACCCTAAGAAAAGGAGGAAAAATAGGATAATATGCACAGGTATCATTTATTCAGTCATTCCCCTATATTTTGCAAAAGTTAGGAACAAAACAGATTTTGTGTATATATAGCTAATTCTTATTAGGTGAAGCCAGTATACCTGGTACAGGGTATTTTTGTTCTTTCTTTAAAACTTATATTATGGAAAATTTCAAGCATACACTAATGTAGAGAAAATAGTACAGTGAGCGCCATTTACCCTTTACTCAACTTCAACAATTATCATCATATAGCCAATCTTGTTTTATCAATTCCTGCCATCCACTAACCCCATATGCATGCGTTATTTTGAAGCAAACCCCAGACATATATAATTTCAGTCATAAATATTTCCGTATTTGTCTCCAAAAGATAAGAACCCATTTTAAATGCATAACTATAATTCCTGGTACAGTTCATGCATTCCCTTCCTTCCTTCCTTCCTTCCTTCCATTCTCAAATTCTAAGCAGTAAAGTTATTTTAAAATAGACTACTTTTTTCCTATGGGCACATCTATGGGGAGAAGAAATCATAGAGAGAAGGCACATGAATCCAAAAAAATGCTTTGCTTAAATACATGATGTTGTATACCATAAATAAATACAATTTTTGTCAATTAAAAAATAATTTTTAAAAAGTGCTTTGCTTATAACAAAAGTATGAAGAGACGAGTGCAGTTTTAAGTGTTTGGGGGAGCAAATCATGTCTTCCTCTTTGTTATGGCTAAAAATGGTAGATCCAGAACCATTCTTCTCCCCTTCCTCTGCTACCACCCTCGCCTAAATCACCCTTACCTCTTATGTAGGTAATAGCAAAAGCTTCCTCGTTTGTCTCATTCTTTCTCCCCTTCTTTCCCTGCAATTTGTTTTCAATATAGCAGACAGAGTGATCGTGTTGAACACTATAATTCCTCTGCTTCAAACTTTCCAAGGGCTTGCCTTGTTCATAGTAAAAGCCAATCTCTGCTTGATCTGTATTCCTCCTCCCCAACCCCTGCTTCTCTCAAACCACTTCTTGGTCCCTCACCATTCTTCACTCAGTCTGCTTTATCCTCACTGGCCTCCTTGCAATTCAGAATTCCCAGGTATACTTCAGTCTCAGCATCTTTGTCCTGTCTGTTACCTCTACCTGGAATGTTCTTCCCACCAGATATCTACTGGCTCCTTTACTCCCTTCAAGTCCTTATTCAAATATTGCCTGATAAGTGAGTGAGGCCTTTTCTGGCTGTTCAATATAAAATTGTAACTCTCCCCAGTACTTCTCTAACCCCTTCTCTGCTTTATTTCTTTTAGCATTTATCACTATTTGACATACTCCATAATTTACCTATTTGTCTCGTTTGTCTCGTGAAGGCAGTGATGTTTGTTTTGCTTTAGTTCTCCATTTAACAAAAGATGTTTCTCAACTCTGCATCCACTTTAGGTAACACCAGTTCTTTCTCATTTATTTATTCTCTCTCATGCAAACATTTTCTGAACATCTACACTGTGATAGCTATGTGCTAGGCTTTGGAACTACCAGAGCAAAGCAATCCCTGCCCCCAACCAGTCTTTTTTTTTGTTTTTTCCTTTTTCATTCAAAATATTTTAACATTTACTCATACATATCTGTGGGGTACAGTGCATTGTTTCAATAGATGCATATACTGCACGGCGATTCACTTAGGGTAGATAGCACAACTTCGTAACCATTAGTCTACCACAGTCAATCTTCTAGGAGGCTCTTCTTCCCTAATGGTATTTGAAGTGTTGCCAGTTTTTTCCTACTGTAAAGAATGTTGCATCTCAAGCTCTCAGGCGTATTTCGTTGAGTGAGTCTTTCATTTCTAGAAGTTGGCCCCCACATCATGGGCAGGAGGGGAAACAATCAGCTTTGTATCTCATGAATATTTGAGATAGATAGATAGATAGATAGATAGATAGATAGATAGATAGATAGATAGATAGATAGATGATAGATAGAAACTGCTTTAGCAAAGGTTAAAAAAAAAAGAATGTTGCAGTGACCATTCTTGGTTTTTTTGTTTGTTTGTTTGTTTGTTTTTAAAGTGGAATATTTAGAAGTGGAATTGCTAGGTCAGAGGATGTACACATTATAACTATTACTAGATATTGCCAAATTAGTTACCAGAACATGACAGTTCCCTTTTCCCTCACTACGTCTTGGTCAATACTTTACTTTCAGACTTGAAAAAATTTACCAATCTGATGGCGTGAAACGGTATCGTATTTTATTCTAATTTGTATGTCCTGATTGCTAGTCAGATTCAGGTGTCCCTCTATTTCATTTTGTGAATAGATTGACCATTTTTCTGTGGGATAGTTTTTATTTTCCTTATTCCTTCTGTAGTCTGTATGCTAATTCTTTGTTGTATATGTTGTAAATATCTTCTTCCAGTCTGTCCCTTGTATTTAATTTTGTTTATGGTGTCTTTTTTCATACAGAAATTTTGAATTTGTTTGTAGGTAAATTTATTAGGAAACGATTTCTGCTTTTTATTACTTATTTAGGAATTCCTTTCCTATACCAGGATCATGAAGCTATTTTTCTGGTGTTTTCTTCAAATTGTTTTAAAATGTAGTTTTTCAACATTTAGGTCTTTAATATACCTGGGAACTGATTTTCGAACGTAGAATAAGGTAGGGAATTTGTTTCCTGCCATATGGAAAGTTTTTGTCCCAATGCTATTTATTGAATGAGCTATCTTTCTCGCACTTGTTTGTGTTGTTTGCCTTCTCTGTCATAAATGACAGAGTTCTCTGTTACATACCAGCATTCTCTTTCATGTATCTTGGTCTCTTTCTAGGTTCAGTATCATGTTTCATTCATCTATTGGTGGACCAAATATACAGTGTCTTAATTATAGAATTTTTACAATAAGTCTTGGTATTTGACAGGGCAGAACCCCCACCTCTTTTTTCTTTTCATAATTGCATTGGACCTTTACTCTTACCTGTGCAACTTATAACCAGGTTATCTAATTCATGGAAAATCTTTCTTAGATTTTGATTGGCATTGCATTTAAGTTAATTAAGTTTCTTCTATTCATATTTTTTCCTTTGAGGATTAGAAGTTATGGATTGTTTTTTCTAGCTATGCCTATAGTCATTTAGTATCTCTATACACCTACTAATAATATAGGAATTTAGAAGATTTTGACTCCAATATTCTCTCCCTCATCTTCCACATTACAATTACACAGTAGTTTAGTTCTACTTTGTTCCTTTTACCGGTTTTATTGAGAAAAAACTCACATACTGTACAATTTACCCATTTAAAGTACACAATTCAGATTTTTAGTGTGTTCACAGAGTTGGGCAGCCATCACCACACTCTAATTTTAGAACATTTTTGTCCTCCCTGAAACTGTGTACCCATTAACTCTCACTTCCCATTCCCCCAAACCCCTAACCCCCAGCTCTAATCAACCACTTCCTGTCTTTATAGATTTGCCTACTCAAACAAATGGCATGATACAGTAGGTGGTATTTTGTGACTGTGTTCTTCCACCTAGGATAACATTTCCAGGATCCATCTGTGTTGTAGCATGTATCACTACTTCATTTCTCTTTATGGCCAAATAATATTCCGTTGTATTGGCATACCACATTTTGTTTATCCGTTTATCAAGTGATGGACATTTGGGTGGTTTCTACCTTTCAGCTATTAGGAATGACATTGCTTTGACCGTTCCCGTGAAAATTTCTGTGTAGATATATATTTTCATTTGGGTATATATACCTAAAGACTAGAATTACTGTGTCATACGATAACTCTGTTTTTAACTTTGTGAAAAATTGCCAAATTGTTTTCTAAACTGTCTGCACCATTTTACATTCCTGCCAGCAATGTATGAGGGGTCCAGTGTCTTCATATCCTTACCAACACTTGTTTCTGTCTTTTTGATTATAGTTATCCTAATGAGTGAGAATGGTATCTTCTTTTTTTATTGAAAAATAATTGATTATACATACATGTGGGGTACAGAGATGAATATTAGTACCTGTGTACAATATGTGATGATCAAATCAGGACAAATAATACATTCATCATTACAAAATGTAATCGTTCTTTATGACGCTTTACCAATTTCTTGGTAACTCCCCTTTCCCCTTCCCACCACTAGTAACGTCAGTCTGTTTACTCCTTTTGAAAGAGTTCAGGGTGTTATTGTGATTGTTGTATCTTTCTTTCTTTCTTTTTTATTTATTTGTTTATGTGAATAGTATCTTACTGTGATTTTGATTTACTTTTTCCTAGTGGCTAGTGATGTCTAATATCTCTTCATGTGCCCGTTGGCCATTTGTATACCTTTTTAGAGAAATGCCTGTTCAGATCTTTTTGCCCATTCATAATTAGGTTATTTGTTGTGGTTTTTTTTACTGTTGAGTTATAAGAATTCTTTATGTATTCTGGATACAGAGCCTTATCAGATATGTAATTTGCAAATATTTTCTGGGCCCAACCATGTTACTATTCATTGAAACTGACTCTAGGATCCTGACACAGATTGACTGCTGTTAATTCTTATCCTGCCATGGGAGTTGAACCTCATACTGCCTTTTTCCAAACCCTGAGTCCCCAAAATTCAACCACTAATTACAGAAATTATTTTCTTATTTTCAGCCTGGCCAAATCTTCTTAAGTAAAAAAAAAAAAAAAAGGAAGAAAGAAAGAAAAAGAAAAGAAAAAAAAATTATCCGTTTTTGCTTTTGTGAAGTAAAGGACAATGTTGAAAGTATGGACTTTCCCAACCAAAGTCAATGGCCACTTGATGTCAGAGCCAGGAGTCAAACTCAGAATTTTTTCAGTGAGTTTAATAGTGTAGGGAGGAGGATTAGTGATAGTGGGAAAAAGGAAATATCAGTAGCTTTCCCAATTATCTCCTTTTTCCCAGTCCTGCCATCTTAAATCTGCCTGAGAGTGAGGCAAGACTAGAAAATGGATTAAGGGAAGGAATTTCTAGGCAGCAGTAATAGTCTGGAGATGGTGGTGACAGGATTGTAGAGAAAAAGGGAAGAAGTGATCAAGACTTACTGTAGTTACCCAGCCATGGCCATTTTCAAGGTGACATGTATTTTAGTAGTTAGGCCTTGCTTGTGTCTTGATGTATTTCTCCTTTTACACGTAAATGTTATATAATGTAAACTGCAGTATATTTAAATTGATTTTGAATAGCATGGCAAATTTTTTGAGAGTTTTTTAAAGGTTTAAATTTCTTTTTCATTTTGAACCTTGGGATCCCAAAAATTACTTTGAAGTTTGAGAAGTTCATGCTGTTGAAATAGAAGCTGGAAATGCTGGAAAAAGAAATATAGCCGTCCATTTTCATTAATAACTTCTATTACGGGCCGGCCTGGTGGCGCACTGGATAGGTGCGCCGCTTGGGAAGCGCGGCGGCGCTCCCGCCGGAGGGTTCGGATCCCACAAGACCGGTTCCCGCTCACTGGCTGAGCGAGGCGCGGGGGCAACACCGAGGGTTGCGATCCCGTTGCCGGTCCCCAGTCCGGTACGGGGGCAACACTGAGGGTTGCAATCCGTTGCCGGACACGGAAAAAGACAAAAGACAAAAAAATAAATAAATAAATAAAAATAACTTCTATTACATCTGTAATGAAATTATGCCATACTTTTAACTCTTTATTCAGAAGAATATATTTGAATAATATTCTGTAGGGCAAGAAGTGAGTCATCTAATGGCAATGTTATTTCAGTCAAAATTTTACTCCTTTTACTTGATTTTTTTTTTGTTTTACTTTTTCTGCTTATTAAAAAGCCTTATTTTTTATAATGATGTTTTATTCAGGACAGGGACGCTGTCTTCTCATTTTGGTATCTCTACAGTTCTAAGCATATAACCTTGCATGTAATCAGTGCTCACAGTATTTATAAATTGAATTTTAAAAAATTAAATTATAGAATAATTTAACAGATGACATACTAAGTGACTATATTTCATAATGGTCACATATTTTTACTTAATTTGGTACAGTTTTGGTCCAGTGTCTAGCATAGTACCAAACACATTTTTTTCAATAAATACCTATTGGTATTCTGAGATTTTGCTTTGAAAAGTTCTTTGCAATGAATACAACTGGCAAATAAAGCTTGAGCAGTAGTCAGTTCAGGTATTAATCACATGTTACCTAGGGAATTGTTTCTTCACTTTTGCATGTTCTGAACTATAAGAGGAATATAGATATTCTTGCTTATCTTTGTTCTTCACTACACTGTTTAATATACAATAAATTCAGAAAGCTTTAACAGTGAGAGTGTATCTTACTTATTCTTTACTGTTGAGATACAGGAAATTAGTTCTCTAATCTTATGTTTTCCTATTGAACTTTAAATGTTGTGAAGGATCTGGCTTCTAACTTAGATATGTGGCAGACCCTCAGAGTTGTGGATCCAACTCTTTATGCCAAGTTAAAGGGAACTGATGCAATGCTTACCTGCCAATGTTGATCAACTTTTTTTCAGCATATATTTGCAGAAGTAAAAAAACAAGGAGGAGAAAGCTGAAGCACCTTAAAAATTTTGGGGAAAGTGAAAGTCAAAATTCTTAAATAATCAAATATGCTTTTAACAGTCTTTTTAATGTGGAGTCTCCTAGATAATGGGTTCCCTACTGATGATGTTTCATGTAGATTGAGATAAAGCTTTCAGTGGTCTGTGGCAAAATGAGAAAAATCACATCAATGTAACGTGTATTTGCATAAATATATAGGTATTCTTGTTTTTGAGGTATGCCTTTGTTTAAACTTTTTAAATGTGCACTTTATTTCAGAATAGTTTTAGATTAACATAAAGGATGCAAAGAGAACAGAGAATTCCTATACACTTCTTTCCCATCCAGTTTCTCTTATTTTTAACATCTTACTTTGCTGTGCTATATTTGTTATACCAGTGTTGATATTGTTATTAATTAAACTCCATACTTTATTTGGATTTTTTTGGTTTTTTATTAGTTTTCCCTAATATCCTCTTTCTGGTTCAGAATCCCACCTGGGATACCACATTACATTTGGTCAACGTGTGTTCTTAGGCTCCTTGGGCTGTTACAGTTTCTTAGACTTTTGAGGACAACCATCTTATAAGTCTTAGATTGTTTTTCCTACTTTCTTTCTTCTTAATATTCTTGCTTGGAAAAATAAAAAGTTGTCAATCCTATATCAATTTCTCAATTAAAAACTGTTTTACTGGTCTATGAAATCCAAAACAGAACTAATGCCTTCATTTCTAAAAGTCAGTGTGATGACCATTAACAATTATAGAGTCTCCAACTTTCCTAATTATGTTTTATTTTTATTGTATAAAAGATGTTTATTAGTAGTAAAGAAAAAATGTGAATTTTGCAGTTAATTAGGGAGGAACTGTTGATCTGATTTGGGACAGCAGTCTGAGCCTCTATTAGAGATACAAGTGTATGCAGAAAGCCATAGGAAGATAGGAAGTCTGTAAACACACTGAGTAACTAAACACATACTGTATCAACTTATCACAAAGGTATTTCTTAGAATTATTGCCAAAATAGAAAATGTGATAGTAGATGCTTTCAGTTTTCTTCGTTTTTCATGTTTAATTAAAAAAAAAAAAAAACTCTCCTATTCAAATGAAGAGAGATCTTATCCATTTCCAAAGTTAAAGCTTTGCACTTTGGCTCTTTCCTTTTTTCTTTCTCTTCCTTGATCCTTCAATAATTTTTTCTTTCCCAAAACTTAATTTTTTTCTCTCACTACTAGATCTTTCATTTCAAAACTAAAAATGTTTATGATTCAGTTGCATTAAAAATTCCTTACTTGATCCAGCTTTTCAGTAGTCAGCCACCATCCCCATTTCCCCACCCTCCTCCTGACACCCCATTCACCAAACCATTGCAGTCTGCCTTCAGCCCTTTAACTTTCCTCAAACTGTGCTAACAAAAGCCACCCATGATTTCCTAATTATTAAACTCAGTAGTCTTTTTTTCAGTTCTCATTTTTCTTTGCAGCATATGAAATAATTCGTTTTTTAAAACTTCTTTCTGGATTTCTTCATCATCACTCTTTTTGTTCTCCTTCCACTCTGGTGATCTTTCTATATACGTGGAAACCACCAGCCCAGCAAATAAGGGATATTCATCATCGTGTTTGAATTATGGCCAAATAGGATTCGCCTAATCTGGAAAATCCACGGTAAAGTCCCAAATGGGTAAAGTTGATTTTCTAAATTGTGGTGAAATATACATAACATAAAATTTACCATCATAACCATTTTTAAGTGTACAATTATGTGGCATTCAGTATATTCACATTGTTGTACAACCATTACCACTGTCCATCTCTTGAACTTTTTCATCTTCCGAAACTGAAACTTTGTACTCATTAAATGCTAACTCCCTATTCCCTTCCTATTCAACTCCTGACAGTCACCTTTAGACTTTCTGTCTCTGAATTTGACTACTCTTTGTGTGTGTGTGTGTGTGTGTGTGTGTAATCATACAAAATTTATCCTTTTGTGACTTGCTTATTTTACTTAACATAATGTCCTCAAGGTTCATCCATATTGTAACATGTATCAAAATTTCCTTCCTATTTAAGACTGAGCAATATTCCATTGTATGTATGTACCACATTTTGTTTATCCATTCATCTGTAGATACTCTTAGGTTGCTTCCACCCTTTTTGGCTATTGTGAATAATGTTGTTATGAACATGGGTGTAGAAATATCTCCTATCTCAAGTGCCTGCTTTCACTTCTTTGGGGTATATACCCAGAAGTAGAATTGCTGGATCATATGGTAATTCTGTGCTTAAATTTTAGAGAAACTGCCATACCATTTTTCACAGTGGCTGCACCATTTTACATTTTCACCAGCAATGCACAAGGGTCCCAAATTCTCCACATTCTTGCCAATACTTCTTATTTTCTTTCTTTTTTTTTTTTTATTGTAATAGCTATTTTAATGGGTTTGAAGTGGTATCTCACTGTGGTTTTGACTTGCACTTCCATAATGGAAGTCGATTTCTTTGAGATCCAGGAACTGACTCTCATCAGTTGTAAAGCCACAGTGAAAGGCTTTGATAAGACAAAGCTAAGAATACCAGAATAAAAAGTTTTCCACTAGCCCTTCTTTCACTGGTAATGGTAGATTTCAGTCTACAAAATCACTTAAAAATTTTTTCTTCCATTTAAATAACATTGAAGTTAAATTCAATTTGGTAGAAATTTATTGTTAAAGATATTTTAAAACCAAACACAAAACCTGAAAATTAGAGAATTTCATCCACTGAGTAAATATTCATTAAATAATTGATTCGTGTAAGATTTCTAAGCATGCCCTGCCCTTAAGAATCTTACGGTCTAGAGGGGGAGATGGACAGGAATTACAATTCAGTGTAATAAAATCTGTAGTATGAATGCATAAAAGGTTTGGTGGGAGTAATATATAGAGTAATATATAACAAATGCCTTCCTTTGTTTCTGGGGAAGAGGAAAGCTGAAATTAGAAGGATGAGCAGGCTTTTGCTTAGAGGTATATGTTGGAGTAAGAAATCGAGTTTGGGAAGTTATATCATAACCTATAAGGGATGGACTTCCTGCAGTTAAGCATTGGCAGATCATTTGAGAATTTTCAAGTTATCTTTGTCTGAGATCACTCTAGATTTTATATCCTGTAGCTTGAGAGCCAGTTCCAACCCACCTCTGCACTAAGCCAGAGTTCTTAGAAGCCCAAACTAATCTGATCAATGGCAAACTACCTTAAATCCAAAATGAAAGTTACATAACATAAAACAAAGTTAAAATTAAGTTATTGTGTTTGCTTACATCACTAGTGTTTTGAGTTAGTCTCTATCACCTTACATTGGTCTGTTAATAGTGTCAAATTATCTTGCCCTTATAGTACCTTCATATAGGTATATTTTATTGAAAGTCTATGTTCAGGAAACAGTAATTCACATTTAACTGTGTAGATCTTGGTAAAATACTTTAAATCGTTCTTCTCCAGAAGCACTGTTATTTTTGCTAGGCCATTTTCATATGCCTGTGTACACTGAAACATATAATGAACAAAGTCACTTTTTGTTATGTGAATTGTATGGTCTAAATAAAGCTTATGTTCATTTATTTTAATTTCTTAGTGCTCTAGCAGTTTTGCCTGCAAAGCTTCTTTTCATTATTGTTGTTTTGGGGGGGGTTTTGTGTATTTTGAAGTTTTTTTTTTTTCTATTGTGGAGCAAATTGATTACATGTAAGAATGGTAGAGGGCTGACCATTTAGCTCTGTTATTTAGAGTGTGGGGCTGATAATACCAAGGTCCGGGGTTTGATCCCTGTACCAGCCAGCTGCCAAAAATATGAAAATAAAAATAAGGGTAGTAGGCACAATCACTGTGCAATCACTGCAATCACTGTGGACTCCAAAGACAATGTTTTCTTAGTTATGTTAATGTTATGACAGTATTTAATTATATTATCCATGACTATAGTTTTAGTCTCTTCTTAGCTGTTTTATTTGTAATGCTTGTATTTTTTATAAAATATTTTGAATTTTAAAGTAATGCAGAGACTGGTCTATTTGGCCTGAAATTGTAAAATGTTGTGATTCATTTTCAAGTATTGCTTTATGCCAGAGACCAACTTCTGAAAATTATATAGCTATTTGCTGGCTTGATATTCCCAGGTTTCATCAGTTTGTGGTTACAAGAGGAGTTTCAAACCAATCCAGTATTGTCAGTTCTTCCCCTTTCTGCCACCGTGAGATTGTCTTTCCCCTTTAAATACTCATCCACTTTTGGGTTTTTTTTTTAGTATCAGTGGCTTTAACATATGCTTGCAAATCATCAGAAGAGAAAATAGGCATTTTGAATTCATGCTTTTTTAGAGTATGATAGTTTTTAAATAATTTGAATTTGTGTGCCTCCACTCCCTACAATCTACATTTTAGCAGACATTAACATAAAATCAGAGTGGCTAGACTAGCATTAAATCTATCTTAATTCCTTTACCCAGGACAAGATGAAATCAGAAGAGAAAGGAGCAGGCAAGCATCAAGGGATTGAAGGTGTGAATGGGCAGTATGGGATGACAACAGAAAATATAATATGTGCCAAAGGTTTCTGAACCCTGGCATGTAGCCTTGGCATAGTGACTAGTGAGTTTGGATTGTATATATTCCTCATTGCCATAGAATTGCTGATAATGCTTGCTAAAAATACTGTGAAACTATACTCAAACTTCATACTAACAATATAGTTATGCAATTAATTTTGGTAGTAGATGTTTTGACAAAATAGATTTTGTTTTGACTCTTGTTAAAGAAGGCAGAGGTGCTATTGAAACAAAGATTCTCTTGAGGCAGTTTTAAATGTGGAGTATGGGGATGGGAAACTGATTACAAAGCAAGATTTTTGGTTAAATGGTTTTAAACTTCTTTGCATCATGAAAATCTGATGAAACCTGTGCACACTCTTATTATAAAAATGCATATATGCATAGATTGGCTTTCAGTGTCAGGATTCACAGACCTGAAGCCCATTTATGGACCCTGCTCTAAGTCAAATTTCTTCATTTTTGGACAATTTTGTACTTTTATTTTTATTTAGTTTGTAGCTAGTTTAATTTGTTTCACGGAAGATGATGATGCTAATAAATTGAAATTATAGATTTAATTTCCAAAAGGATATTTAGTCGTATTTATACTACAGTCATATATATCAAAGTTAACTATTTTCCATGTGGAAGAAGATACACATGTACACCAATACATACATGCATGCCATTGATTGTAGTATGACCGGATGAGATTATGTGAATTAATCACAACTGAAAAAAATCTTAAAATGCATAAGTGGATGCTATAGTATCTTTGGGAATGAGGAAAAGCTTGTAATCATTTTCCTTTTGGAATTGTCATCTTATGTTAAATTGTGATGTCTTGGAATATGGAGCTGCTGTATAGAATTATTAAAAATCAGTTTAATTCAAAAGTGATCTTTTGGAGAACATTTCAATATATTCCCTTCAAATAATTATAGAAATCTCAGGAGTTTCAAAATTTTAGTGTGTGATAACTGGTTGATGTCATCCAGTAGAGATGAATGGGGAAAAATGAGCATTTTTCCTTTATGGGAATCACATGCATTTCTATATAAATTCTAGTCATACTTGAGTTGTTGCTATAGTTCTCTTGCTGTTATTTTGGGGTTTTTGGTTTTTCTCTTAACTTCAGATGTACATAATAGTAAATTCCAACCTTTGTGGGAATTTAGCAAAAATTAAAATAAAATTCTGTATCATTTGTTCTCAGTCTCAGATGTTTTGACATCTTCTTAAAGATTTATTCTTTCAGACCCTCAAATTTACTTCTTTTTTCTTTAATTTATCACAGAAGCTTACATGCACAATGTATAACTTAGTGTTAAAGAAAAGTAATAACATCAGTTTTTATTTAACATCAGTTTTATTTTATCAATTTTGTATATGCTGCAACAGGTTTCCATCTGAATCAGTTAAATTGAGCTGAAGGCAGAATGATACTGTAAAAGTAATAACATCAGTTTTTTTTTAACATCAGTTTTATTTTATCAATTTTGTATATGCTGCAACAGGTTTCCATCTGAATCAGTTAAATTGAGCTGAAGGCAGAATGATACTGTAAAGAATGATGGCAGAAAGCCTATTAAGAGGCAGGAACTAGTGTATGGGGGGGATACATTAACATGGTTACAAAGTGGATGCTGAATAAATATGCCTGGTGCAGTCTAATGCTCCAGTTACCTGTTTATAGGTTAACTTCCTGTGATCCGCCTTTGAGAAATACAGCCATAGGCTAAAGCAGTGGCATTCAAACTATTTGTTCTTTGGTGCATTTGTTCACTCATTCATTTATTTACAAAACTGTAAAATGTTTAAAAGAAAATTTATGAGGAAAATAAATATGCATGCCACTGTATTTTTTCCTTGAAAAGATTGATTTTTGAAATCAGACACATAATGGCACATTCACATCCACAAAATGTGGTCATCACTATTTCAATGTGTTGGAAAAGAAGGGTTGAAAATCATAGGACTTTAAATAGTATGAGCAAATAAAATTAAATGTCATTTTTTTTAATGGAGCATACAAATGCGTTTAATTCCTACAGTCTTGTACTAGCTGTTTTTACAATCACAAAATAAAATTTTAAAACCAAAAATAACAGCAGTTAAATACCATACTGTTAATATTCTGATGTACTAAACAAAATATTTCTCCAGGTAATATGTGAATTCCCATTATCTGTGTATTCCTGTGCTTAATGGAAATATCACAGGAATACATACTAAGCATCTAACTACTTAGTAGATTGTTAAATTAGAGTCTTTAGTAGTATCTAAAAATGGATCATTGTAGTTTGTGAATATCAAGTTTAATTGACCTTTTAATAACTTAGGAGTACTAGTAAGTAGTCTTTGACCATCATAAAAAAAACTGAAAATATAATTTCAAATTTTGAATCATTTGCCTGTTAGAACCGAAGAACGTCTTGCATTTAGGGACTGGTCAGGGGGCTCCCAAGATCTGCCAAAGGAGTCTTGAAGGTTCACTTGCAACCCCAGAAGAGAATACAGTATTATAGGAATATAGTTTTGGTGTTCTTGTCACCAGAGAAAACTTTTCCATTACAGGTAATGTATCTTTAGAGATGGTCTTCTAAATTTGAGGCCAGAATGTGAGTTCCTCAAGGCTAGGAATTATAGCATATTACTTTATATCTGAAGATGATATACCTATTTACCTGTGAAAGAAAAAAATAGATGGCATAATTCCTAATAATTAAATATGTTGTGTCTATATGAAGCTTAAGGCCAGTAATAATGTATGTAATCTGATCAATTAAATAAAACCAACAGTAAAGTATCATATTAACTAACCTTGTTGACCAGTATTACTTTTTCTCTTGCTTGTCTTAGGGTTTTGACTCACCTCATCAAAGTGACACAAGAACTATTTACATAGCCAACAGGTTTCCTCAGAATGGCCTTTATACACCTCAGAAATTCATAGATAACCGGATCATTTCATCTAAGGTAAGGATTAACACCTTTATCATTTAAACTGTAGATATATATACCATTTTATTTTGAAAATAATTTATTGTTTATTTGTGAGCATATACTTTATATCCTTTCAAAATCAAGTAAATGGTGTTTGATAGATTTATCTTAACCAAAATGGTGAACCATAAAATAAAAGGAGTTGCCAGTTGCTGCTATCAGGTAGCCAACATGCCAAAAAATTATGTTTAGTTACAATTAAACTAAAGAACTAATATTTATACCTGTGTGCCGAGTACTACATTAATTACTTCTCATATATATCATTTAATTCTTACAACAGGCTATTATTAAATAGCTGTGAAACAGCTATTATTAAATTGGTTTCACAAAGTATTATGCTTATTTTACATCACTTTCTTAATGGAAAGTGGGAAATTGAATAATTTTTCCCAAGGTTGCACTAGTAAGTGGCTAGATTGGAGTTTGAACTCAGTGTGACTTTAAAGCCTGCTTTCTCTTATTTTATGACTCTTCTGTAAACATTTTATGGTACCAAAGTACTGTCTTATATATTCTTCCATGTTTCATTTTTTTCTATGACATTTTAAAGATGTCTTAGTTTATTTTGAAGCTGATAATTATAAGGTAATGCTGTCCAACAGACTTTTATCTCATGGTGGAAATATTTTCCACATTGTCCAATATGATGACCTTTAGCCACATAGAGCTATTGAGGCCTTGAAATGTGGCTAGTATGACTGAAGAACTTAATTTTTAACTTAATTTTAATTTATTTTAATTTAAATGTCAATAGCCACATGTGATTAGTAGCTATCTTATTGGATAGTGCAGTTATAGAGGATTCGAGTCAAAGAGACTGAGGGTAAAGTTCTCTTTAGATCATAGCTATTGCTTAATATGGCACCTTAAGAAGCATCTTTGTATTACTCCTTCCTTCCATTCCAGAGCAACTGATATTTTTTCTCTAATACTGGTCTCATCTTTCCCAAAGATGTTGTCTTTGGTTAGCGATTCATTTGCTCTGCCCCTTTTTTCTGCCCTCACATTAATTACATATGAGACATACCCATTACTGACATTTCTCGTTTTGGACAATGGTTCTAAAGTAGAGGGTGGGAAGAGGAAATATCAGAATCTAAGATGATGGAGGAGCTCCAGATTAGTGACACAGTTCTTAGTAAATTACATAAGAAATAAAAGTCCTTCTTGAAAACTCTAAGTTTTTTTTAACTTGAGGCATAATTTACATACAGTAAAATTCACTAGTTTTAAGTATACAACTTGCTGAATTTTGACAAATGTATATTATTATGTGACCACCACCACAATCAAGTTATAGAATATATCTGTCACTCTAAAACGTTGTCCCATGCCCCTTTGTAGCTAGTCCCCTGCCTTCTCACCCCAGCAGTAGCAGCTACTGATCTGCTTTCTGTAACTATAGTTTTGTCTTTTCTAGAATTTCATATCAGTACAAGTCTTTTGTGTCTGACTTCTTTTCACATAACGTAGTGCTTTGAGATTTATTTTTGTTTTTGCAAATATCAGTATCAATAGTTCATTCCTTTCTAATATATAGTTTAGCTGTCAGCTAGTGTTTACATAGTTAATATTAAGACTTTGGGTCAGTTTCTTTGTGTGGTTCTCTCACTACCAGTATTTTCCCCTTATATTTCCAGCTGCTTTTCCATCCCTGAACTCTAATCTGTCATGTTTTGTTGATAAGGCTATAGTTTTCTCCTGTCGTTTTGCTGCCATAGCTGTGTGTGGGAGTTGGATAGTGTCTCCAAGCTAAGAAGCCAAAATATTCACAATTCATACTTCTTTCATTTGCAGTTTTTTGAAATTAAACTGTCTCCCAATTCCCATCTATACTTTGGAATTTTTTTTTTTTTTTTTTTTTTGGTCCTTTTTTTGAGACCGGCCGCACCGCGCTCAGCCAGTGAGCGCACCAGTCATCCCTATATAGGATCTGAACCTGCGGCGGGAGCGCCGCACTCTCCCGAGTGCGCCACGGGCTCGGCCCTACTTTGGAAAATTTGCAGGATTTTAAATAGTTTTTTTAATCTAGTTTTTTATAATTCTTATCTGCAAGGAGTTCACAAGACCACTTAACTTGTCTGCCAATGCTGGAAACTGAGTCCTTCTGGAAAACTTTTGGGATTTTTGTATGAAGGAGTATTGGGTTTAATGTTTTTGACTGCAGTTTGAAAAATGTAGAAAGACGTTTAAATAAACATTGCCTTTTTTTATTTTCAGCATCAGTGAAAACTGTCTCTCACATTACTTCATTATTCTTTTGTCTCACTGCTTCTTTTTTATGCCACTATTGCTTTCTTAAACTCTTTCCAGACCAGATTACTTGCTATTCCACAAACTCATGTTGAACTTTCCTACAACCGTGCCTTTGCTATGATTTCATGCTGTTAACCACAATTTTTAAAATGTGGAGATTATAGGTTTCATTTTTTTGTAGAAATGTAGAACTTATGTCTTTGACCATAGTTTAAAGAATTTAAATATTTATATAGATATAATCGCTTTCTTCGTGAGCATCTTGTTACTCTCTTTTTACTTCCCTATTAATCCCTTAAGCTTCTTTCAGACTGCTCTGTCTTCTGTCCCACAAAGCCATGATGAACATCCCTCTCCTGTCCCTTTGCTCATGCTGTACTGTCTTCCTGAAATGTTCTCCCTCATTTACCCTTGATTTTCAGCCTGTTGAATGTTCCTCTTTTAAGCCCATGTCAAATATGACCTCTGTCATTAAATTTTTTTCTCACTGGCTGTTTTTCCTTTGAATTATTTGTATATTTTTTCATTTACCTTTTTTTTTTTTTTTTTTGGTGGCTGGCTGGCATGGGAATCCAAACCCTTGACCTTGGTGTTATAACTCCATGCTCTAACCAACTGAGCTAACCAGCCAGCCATTCTTTATCTTTAAATATAGCTGTTGATATTTTGTTCTTAGTCTTTATTTTAATATTATCTTATCTTTGTTTCTCCTATGTAGTGCAGGTGTCTTACATGTTGTAGATGCATAATATGTTTTTGTTTAATTTAACTGACCATAGAAACCACCTTAGGCTTAAACTTCCTTACAAAATTTTTAATTTTAGGGCTGGCCCGGTGGCGCACTGCTATAGTGCGCCGCTTGGGAAGTGTGGCGGCGCTCCCGCCAAGGGTTCGGATCCCACATACAGACCTGCCACTCACTGGCTGAGCAAGGTGCAGGGGCAACACCGAGGGTTGCGATCCCGTTGCCGGTCCCGGTCCGGTACGGGCGTGACACTGAGGGTTGCAATCCGTTGCCGGTCACGAAAAAAAGAGAAAAAAAAATTTTTTTTTAATTTTATATCCATATTTTGGTTTTCTTACTTAAGAGGGAAAAAAGGTCAATTATACAGCCATACTTAACTATAAAGACGTTATACTTGTAATTCATTTATTGTAACCATTATTACATTATAATTAAGAGAACTTTAAAGCATAATAAATTATTATTTTTCTTAGAAGTATTTTTATGTTGCTTAATATTATGCTACTAGAGTCCCTCCTTTCTATATATTAGGACAAGCAAAGAATTTAGACTCATTCAATCTTTCAACATGTTTGTATTTCAGAAAACCTGGAAACAGCAGTTCTTACCATTTGTAAGCTAGTTTTCATAATAAATTTTAATTTGTTCTGTGTTTTTCCTTGTGTTATTGAGCTAGCCAAAACAAAAAAACACCCAGAAGCCAATTACCTTACTGCCAGTTTGTATAGTTGCTCTCCTCAAGATTCTGAAAGACAAAATGTATTGTCACTTTTATGATTTAAATAGCTTCGTGTAAACTTAGGACAATGCCAACTTAATTCTTATAAAGTTTTATCCATTTGATTTGGTGACTGAGCAAGTTACGTGGAGATGTTCTGACCCCTATAGGGACAACTGCCTTTTCACTCGAATTAAGATCACCAGGAGAAGATGACTTGACCCAGAGTAACCATCCCATATGTACACATTGAACAGTAACTTCTTTTTGTTCCAGGAAATATCTACCTCTCTTCTTTCTAGAGTCCTAAACATAAAATTCCCATTCCCAGATTCTGGAGCCACTGGTGCTGCCACTACCAAAGGAAAATATGTTTCATGTGTCCCAGATTAGAATTGAAAATGTAATTTTACCTAAGAATAAAAGGTCATTAGATATTGTACTAGTGTTTATATACCCTTGGGTCAAATAGGCTTTTGTGGGCTCTTCTGGAAACCTAACTCTATTTACAAAATTGTTCATATGGGAAAAGATGTTTCAGGTCTCAAACAACTGATAAAGATGTGAACTTTTGGCTGGCCCATTCCCTCAGCTGGTTAGAATACAGCCTTGTAGCACCAAGATCACGGGTTCGGATCCCTGCACAGGCCAGCCACCAAAAAGAAAAAAAGATGTAAACTTTTTTTTTTTTTTGTCCTTTTTTCCGTGTCCGGCAACGGATCGCAACCCTCAGTGTTGCCCCCGTACCGGACCGGGGACCGGCAACGGGATCGCAAGCCTCGGCGTTGCTCCCGCGCCTCGCTCAGCCAGTGAGCGGGAGCCGGTCTGTATGTGGGATCCGAACCCTCGGACGGGAGCGCCGCCGCGCTTCCCAAGCGGCACACTATCCAGTGCGCCACCAGGCCGGCCCAAAAGATGTAAACTTTTGACACGTGAAAATTCAAAAAAAAGAACCATCTTACATTGCACCAGAGAAGAGAAAATTAGGTAAACCGCCTCTTTAAAAATCTTGAATTGGTCAATAACCATTAAGGCTTTATTGCCTGACATCAGGATATTTATCTCAGAAAAAAAAACATTTCAATTTGATAGTAGTGCTAGATGTCTATAATTAGCAATAATTTATTATATATTTCAAATAGCTAGAAGAAAGTTCAAGTTTTCTCATCACAAAGAAATGATAAATGTTTGCAATGAAGGATATGCTAACTAGCCTGATTTGATCATCACACATTGTATACAGGTATCGAAATACTACTCTGTACCCAATAAATTTGTACAATTAAAAAATAAAATAAAAAAATTTTCAACCATGTTTATTTATTCATTCATGTATTCTGCAAAATTTTTGATCTCCAACTCTGCGCCAAATAGTAGTATAAGTGCTAGAGATAGAGCAGTAAATAAAACAATGTCCCCAGCCTCAGGAATCTTATATTCTACTGGGAGAACATACATAAGGTAAAGTAAAAGTTCTATAAACTGTTTCCCCATTTCATATATAGAGTTATGTTGTGAGTCTTGATACAAATACAATTTGTAGTGTGTTACTATGCCCCTGTAATATACCATTATAGGCTTATGAACTGATGAATAATAACAAAAACTTATATAGCAATTAGTATGAGCCAGGTTTCCTAAGTGCTGCCCAAATATATTAGCACATTTAATGTTTATAAAAACCCTACAATATATGATTATCATTATCCTTATTTTGTAGAGGAACAAACTAGGGCACTGAGAGATTAAGTCCAAGGTCCTTTAGCCAGTATTACAATTAAGATTTGGGCTACAGCAGTTTAATCCCCAAGTATCTATGCTCTTGACCGTTATACTCTATTCTTACCTTTTAAAATTGACTTTGTAGCAGATTTTCATGTCCTGTATGAAATTTCCTTGATGGTTATCCCAGTGATCTCTTATCTAAAACATTTTTCTTTAATATTCTAAGTTATTTTTCCATATTCTATACTAAGCAAAGAATAATTGAATAATTAGACCATCCTGTTTCTGACACAACTAAATAAAATATAAAATATCTAGTGTCAGCATTTTTATCAACTCTTATTCATCTTTAACATTTGATTTAGTTTTGTATAACCAAAGTCCAAAATCAGTTATCAAAATGTTGTTTTATATCTGCCTTCTCCAGTTTCTAAAAAAAATCATGAATTTAATAGCAAAATTGATAGGTTCCAGTTTATCTCTTTTTTAAAATTATATTAAAATTGCCAAGAAATAGTAAAAGAAAGAAAATAGGAAAGTATAATAAAAGTCCAGAACTCTAGAAATCAAATATATAGTTTCTGTAGCATTAAGGGTTACATGAATTTGTCTAAGGCTTAGAAAATCTGATTTACTTTTCATATTATTACATCTATATAGCATATATTTTTAAATATTAATTTATTGATCTCTCCTTTTTTGTTGTTGTTTTTTTTTTTAGTATACTGTGTGGAATTTTGTTCCAAAAAATTTATTTGAACAATTCAGAAGAGTGGCAAATTTTTATTTTCTTATTATATTTTTGGTTCAGGTAAGTTTTATCACTCAATAGATTGTTATTTATAAACATGGTTTCTAAAAATATGCCTTAGAACAGGGAAAAAGTACATTGTGTTCTTAATTGTTTGACCCTGGGATCCATTTTTATCTGCACCCCTCCCCCATTGTATTCAGTGAGTACAATGATCTAGATCACATCTAGATTTCTAAAAAGTAGCCTATCAGTTTTAAGATCAATTGTATTTTGTTTCATGCACTGTAATGCTGATAGCCATAATCTAAGCCAAGAAACCTGTCATCTTTCAGATGCTTTGCTTCAGAACATAAATAATAAGTATTTTGGCTTTTTTTTTTTTTTTTTTTTTTTTT
>NW_007726877.1:473789-479297 GCF_000696425.1 Galeopterus variegatus | reverse complement strand
GCCACGCTTCCCAAGCGGCACACTATCCAGTGCGCCACCGGGCTGGCCCAATATTTTGGCTTTTAAAATACAGTGCATGTTTTTGGCACATTTCTACCTATGGAATCACCTTTGTACAAAGTAAACTATCCTTTGGTTTTGAATTTTTTAATTTTTTTTTTCCTTTTTGTCTTTTTTACTGACTGGTAACGGGATCGCAATCCTCGGTGTCGCGCCCGTACCGGGGACCGGCAACGGGATCGCAACCCTCAGTGTTGTGCCCGCACCACGCTCAGCCAGTGAGCGGGAACCGGTCTCCACATGGGATCCGAACCCTTGGCGGGAGCGCCGCCACACTCCCAAGTGGCGTACTCTCCAGTGCGCCACCGGGCCAGCCCTTGAATTTTTAAATTTAAATTTTATTTTAATTTAAATTTTTTAAAGAATTTTAATTTTTAAGCATTCCCATGAGTATATATTCTTTGTCCAGGAGACCATTTTCTTAGTTTAAATCTGTGTTATCATGCTTGACAGTGTCTTAATTTTCACAATGTGCTTTTTTTAAATATCAAAATATCAGGAGAACAGCTCATGAAACTTGACTATCAAGATTTAAAAATAGTGATTATCATTTTCTATTAAAGAGGTTATTCTTTTCTGATAAAACTTAAGCAATTTCTTTCAGCGTGGCATTGAATTTTGTATAAACTCTGAACTTTTCTGTCAGTTGAACCTGGGGTTCAAAAGAAAAATTAAAACTTGTCAAGTAAGCATTTTAAAACTTTAGGAAACATTTACTTTTTAAAAAATTGCTTTTCTTCTTGAATAGGAACTTCTGATTTTCTGTCAATAGAGCATCAGCTTGATTTTTTCGGAAAAGCAAAAAATTTATACCAACCGTATCCACATAAGATTGCATGCATTCGTGAAATCAGTAGCTAAGATCAGGAATTCAGCTTCTCTGTGGAACAGAACAGATTTAATTGACCTATCCAGAGTAAAGGAACATTACTAAATGATAAGATCCATGTTCTAACTAACCATACATAATCACTGCAAATATTTCTTTATTTTTCCAGCAATTCATTGAAACCTCGGTTGTAAGATTTAGATCATAATTGCAGCATCGTTTTCCTAGCTCTGGCTCTGCTGGATGTAGCAAAATCACTTGTAGGAAAAAACCCTTTCCATAGTTCCATTCCTAGTTCTCTCTCCCCACTGTTGAGTTCATTCTAAATCCCAGGGTCAAAATTGCTGATAGACTTTTCAGCATTTATCAAGATGTGCAAAGAAGTGTGAAATGAAATCTGAGCAGCTATAGCTACACTCCTAGACAAATATTAAGGAAGAACTTAAGTATCCCATGTGTTAAGAAAACTGAGTGACTGAATCCATTCTAACAATATATGTGGATATGCAATAGATTTAAATAGTCTATGAACCCCGTGTATTGGCCAACGAAGTTAAGTTGTGAAATTATGAACTAAACTTACCATAGTATGAGATTTCAGATCTTAATAGTATTATGTGTACAATATAAAAGTACAATACTCTGCATTCTTTTTTTTTTTAATCTAGCTTATGATTGATACACCTACCAGTCCAATTACCAGTGGACTTCCATTATTCTTTGTGATAACAGTAACTGCCATTAAGCAGGTATGAAATACTTTATTGTTATTTTCCCCCAAGTCATTAAGAGGTTGCTAAATTTTTTGCCCCAAAATGACATTTATTGTTGTGAAAATAATTTCCATAAGCAACTAATTTGCTTGATATATTGTGAAACTAAACTAAATTAGCCACTTTGTTATATTTCACGTACCTAGTAACTCATAGAATAATTAACATTGTTAAAATATGTTGTTCCCTTGACACACATGAAGCATCCAGAAACAAGTATTGTATATGTACAGACCAGTTTATACATGAAACAAATTATTTATTATAATCATCTTAGGAGTGTTTGGTGTTATTTTAAGGAAATACAGTTCAAAAAGGATATGTTTATAGGGAACATTTGTGAATAAAAATTGTATAGTGCTTTCCTACTTTTTACGACTTTCTCTGGTGAAGTTTGTTTTTATGTAAAGTAGCACCCCAAGGGAAATAGCTTCAACCAAATTATAAATTGACATTAGAAACAAGGTACAGACAAACAAGATTATTGGATAAACATACCATGTAAGAAATATGTTCATAAAAATGTCATGTCCATATAGCTACCACTTCTCAAAAAACTTTGACAGGGTCTCAGTTGTACAGAGATGATCCCTTCCACTTGAGAGAGAGATAATTGAATTTTCTTGTGTAAATGTGATAAATTTTAATTTTATAAGATGTATAAATTGGCATGGAAATAAAATTGACAAACATTTTACAATTCTGTGATGAAATATATTTTTTATTACTTACGTAAGGATAAGAGAAACCTAGGGATTAACAATTACGTTATGCATCTATTGTGTCAGAATATTAGCCACAGCTCTCACTAAGTTTCATTTCCCTTTCTTCATTCTTCTACTGGAGACTAGAATTTGTGTGTATAAGTCAATAAGCATCTAAATCACTTGATACAATTACATATTTACTTGGTTTTACAAATGTCATTTATTTCATCAAAGTAGCATATATTTGTCCCTGGGACTTCTTTTCTGTATATACTTTCCTCTTAGGTGATTTCATCCATTTCAGTGGCTTCAATCTGTATGTTGATGGTTTGCAATTTTATATCTATGCTGGAAATATTCTTGAACTTTAAACACACATATACAACTGTTTGCACAACATTTCTACTTAGTCTTCTTAAACAGAACTCTTGATTTTTTTTTTCCCACCTTCTGAAACTGCTACTCTCACTATTCCCCAGTATTAAATGGTACTACCATCCATCCACTGCAAACCTTGGCATCATCATCTTTTGACTGTCCCAACCTTCAATGTCTACCTCATTAATCCAAGCTACCATTATCCCTTGCCTGGACAATTGCATTAGTCTGCTAATAGTTCTCTTACATCCACTCTTGCCCTCCTGCAGTTTCACACAGCAGCCAGATTGATCTCTTAAAATCAGATCATAATACCCTCCCACTTAAAACTGTTCAGTAGCTTCCCATCATACTTTGACCCAAATACAAGTCTTTAAGGTGATCTACAAAGATATACAATACAGTCTAGTCCTTGGTTCTTTCTTCTACTTAATTTCCTACCATTTTTCCTTTTACTCACTGTGCTCCCACCACACTCCTTGCCTTGTCCTCAAACACAGTAAAGTCTTTAAGGTGATCTACAAAGATATACAATACAGTCTAGTCCTTGGTTCTTTCTTCTACTTAATTTCCTATCATTTTTCCTTTTACTCACTGTGCTCCCACCACACTCCTTGCCTTGTCCTCAAACACAGTAAGCATGCTTCTATCTCAAGGCTTTATGACTTACTGTACTCTCTTCCTGGAAAGTTCTTCCAGCAGATAATTGCATGGCTCAATCCCTCAATTTATTTAGATACTTAAACTTTGATTTTCACTGGCCACCATGCCACTCTGTCATTTCATGCCCTGCCTGGCCTTTTTTTCTTTGTATCATTTGTCACTGCCTGTTGTTCTGTTGAATAAATGTTTGTTTATTAGTTTATCTCTCACTCTCATGCAAATGTTTAGCTGTATGTGTGCCACAGACTTTGTTTTATATAGGAGTTTATTTGCAGTGACCAGACAAGACCACACACACATTGGGCCTTTAAAAGATGTTTAATAGTTGAATAAATGAATGAATAAACTTATCGAATATTTTTTAAAGTGATGTAAAATGTGTCAATGCCTTTTGCCCTTATCTCTCAATATATATTTGGCCAAATATGGGTTACATTTAATTGGAATGTTATACCATTAACTGAATTGGAAAAAATGCTGGTGAATTTATATCTGCAAAATAAGAGTTTAATATAAATTGACAACCTATCTCTTTTCAAAATGGGTTAAATAAAGATGAATAAAATCTAAAGGTAGGAAGCAGGAAGCTTATACCTCAAACCTTTTTTAGTATGGTTATTGAAGTTGATTGCTAAATTTAGATGAGAACTTCTTGACAACTGAGGCAAAAGGGGAAATATATGAAAGGTCATGTAATTTTTAAAGAGAAAATTTGATCTATAAGGATTTTCTCCCTTTTTTTTTTTGGTACTCAGCTTTCTCTTTTGCAACAGCTGTTCTCAAGTTTTATTCATTTAATAAACACAAAAATATACTTTCATGTATTCAGATTTATGTGCATTACTATAGATCAACAGAACAAATTTTGGAAAAAATTGTAAAAGTTAAAGTTGTCATGTTCCAATCTTCCCTTCTTTTCTTCCCTTTTAGTGTGCCTTTGTCCTTTGCATTTTTGTCAAAATAGTAAAAGACTCTATTATCAGTTACTTAACACTTGAATATGAATAAGGTTGTTAGTTCATTTTTGACTTCTCCCAACCATATTTACATATTAAGTCTTCTCTCCAGTTGTGTAATGCAAGTTATAGTGCTCTTGTAAATAAGAGTCTTTGCCTTCTATGAGCTTAAAACCCATGAAGTTGGAAGATAAGACCAAATACAAAAGTAATTATAGTTTAATAGAGTAGTAGTAATTTCCAGTGAGCTGTAGCTTTTCAGAGAAGGCGTGGAACACTATCTGGATGATGAAGGAAGGTTTTGTGGAGGAAATATTATTAAGATGAGTCTTTCAATATGGGTAAAGTGACAATTGATAAAGAAGGTGAGGTAGAAACAAACAACTTGGGCAAAGTCTCAAAGGCAAGACCTGTTTTGGAGCATTACAAATCTGATCCTGTAAAGAAAATACTAAGAAATAATACTAGAAATGTATGTTGGTACTAAATGAATGGAGCTGGAAGATTCTCGATATAAGCATTGAGAATCATTGAAGGGGTTTTAAGAAGAATAGTGAATTAAAACAATGTTTTGTGAAGATTAATCTGGTAATATGTTGTAGGATGAATTAGAATTTGTGAAGTTGTGTGAAAAAGATAGCATTTGAATTATTATTGCTATACTATTAAGGCCACCTGACTATAAAAGGAAGTGTGCTTTTTGACAGTTTCGGAAAAGATGTTTTGACTCTCAAATTTCTCTAAGATGACATTGCAGCTTAAATGGGGCCATCATAATTTAGGTATCTTAAGAGTGCTTTCCAAAAAGAATTTGTGAAGTTGTGTGAAAAAGATAGCATTTGAATTATTATTGCTATACTATTAAGGCCACCTGACTATAAAAGGAAGTGTGCTTTTTGACAGTTTCGGAAAAGATGTTTTGACTCTCAAATTTCTCTAAGATGACATTGCAGCTTAAATGGGGCCAACATAATTTAGGTATCTTAAGAGTGCTTTCCAAAAAGGTTTCATCCTGAAAAAAAATAGACCTTTAAGACAATATTTAATATTTTGCTTTATAGTGTTTTAATTTTTTTTTTTTTTTTTGTCTTTTGTCTTTTTCCGTGTCCGGCAACGGATCGCAACCCTCAGTGTTGCCCCCA